>NW_006921631.1:737751-743990 GCF_000298275.1 Orycteropus afer afer
ATTGGTGGAGGACAGGGCAGGGCACCCAGGCTCCGTCTGAGCACAGAGACTGTGATGGAGTTCCTGTGGGCCCAGAAGGTAGGTGGGAGTGGGGGATGGCTGCACCTCCGTTCACCAAGTGGGTGTGGGGTATAAGAGTAACAAGAGGAATGTCGTACCTTTTCAGTCTTGCAGGTCCGGATGGTCCTTGGGGTTGCTGGAAAGCAAAATGTGTTCTTAAGCCCCGGGAATCTGTGAGAGCACTGTCTCTTTTAATATCCAAAATAGCCACTTTTAGACCTTCAAAATGGCGTGCCTTCCGGACTGGCAAAAGTCCACAGCTCAGCCCCTTTCTCTTCACCTTTCCACTTATTCCCCAGCCAAGGGAGCAGTCCTCCATGCAGTCTCTGGCTAGCAGCACTGATTTTTAGGCTAATTCTTAAGTCCTCCAGCACTCAGGAATCCCCAAGCTGTCTGTGCCATCAGGATCGCTCAGGATCGCTGCCAGACCACAGCTCCATCTGTCTCCTTTTAGGGTATTTTCACGCAAATTTTTCTGCTAGTTGGGGTTTAGTCCACTTCTACATCCTTCCCTTCAGTGCTCAGGGGTCCAGGATTATCTTCTGTGTCTGTGTTAATTGGTTTCCCTTTTCTTTGTCGAAGAGGGTCTGTGCAGTCTTTCTGCCTAGTCTGCCATTTTGCTGGAACTCCCTCTATATATTTTTTATTTTTTCACAAGTGTACAGGTTTTGTGAGGAGCCCTGGTAGTACAGTGGTTAAGCACTTATGTGCTAACCTATCCAAAATGTTGGTGGTTTGATCCCAACAAGTGCTGTTTGGGAGAAAGCTGTGGCAGTCACCTTTTCTAAAGAATGCAGCCTTAGAAACCCTGTGAGGCAGTTCTACTCTGCCCAACAGGATCACTTCATGTCAAAATCTTACTCCATGAAATACGTTTGGTTTTAGTTTTTTACAGGTTTTGTGTACATTATTCCTAGAATGATAACTCATTCATACTTGCAAGTGCATAGACTAAAGATCTAGAATTGTTGTTAAGTGCTGTCGAGTCATCTCTGACTCACAGCGACTTCATGTACAGCAAAATGAAACACTGCCAGGTCCTGTGCCAGCCCCATGATCCTTGCTTTACCTGAGTCCATTGTTGCAACCACTATGTCAATCCATCTCATTGAGGGCCTTCCCCTTTTTCATTGTCCCTCCACTTTACCAAGAATGATATCCTTCTCCAGGGAATAGTTCTTTCTGACAACATGACCAAAGTAGATGAGACAAAGTCTGGCCATTCTCGCTTTGAAGGAGCATTCCGGCTACACTTCTTCCAGGACGGATTCGTTAGTTCTTTTAGCAGTCTGTGGTACTTTCAGCAACACCACAACTCAAAAGCATTGACTCTTCTTCAGTCTTCCTTTTTCATTGTCCAGGTTTTGCATGCATATGAGGTGACTGAAAACACCATGGCCTGTGTCAAGCGCACCTTAGCTGATTCTAGAATATTTACAAATTGAGAATTATTGAGGATTCTCAATATTTTACCTATCCATAACAGAACAAAACAATTGCTCGGTCCTGTGCCACCTTCCAGTGCTATGTCAGACAACATTCTCTTGTGACCCATAGGGTTTTCATTGGCAAACTTTTGGACCCAGGCCTTTCTTCCTATTCTATCTCAGTCTGGAAGCTCTGAGACAAATGTACAGGTTTTGCAAGGAGCCCTGTCTGCTATGGGTGACCCTAACCTTGTTCACCTTAGGTGACCCTGCTGGTATTTGAAATACCTGTGGCATAGTTTCCAACACAATAGCTACACACAAGCCACCACAGTATGACAAACTGAGGGGTTGTGGATATAGTATGTCACATGATCTTAAATGCTATGGAGAAAAACAAATCAAGGTTAATTGTGACAGAGAGAGCCACTCAAGTATAGAAAGTATTTAAGAAAGATCTCATTGAATAGTTTTCTGAAGGAAAGCAAGGCCTTAAGCTGTGTAGATATCTGAAGGAAAAACATTTTTTGGCAGAGGAAATGATAACTACAAATACTCTTTGGAAAGAGCATGCTTGATATATTTGAAGAACAGCTATGCACAGAGGTGGAGAGATAGGAGTACAATGAAGTTTTGGGGAACTATGGCCCAATCATGTAGGGCCTTACAAGCAAGGATAGATTTTTTCTGAGTATAAATGGAACTAATGTGTTTTATTGATTATAAAAAGGCATTCAATTGAGTGGATCATGAGAAATTTTGGATAACATTGCAAGGAATGGAAATTCCAGAATACTTAATCATGCGCAAGAGGATCACATACATAGACCAAGAGGCAGTGATTCTAACAGAAAAAGAGGGTACTGCATAATTTAAAATCAGGAAAGACATACATCAGAGTTGTATCCTTTTACCATATTTATTAAATCTGTATGCTGAGCAAATAATCTGATAAGGTGGACTACATGAAGAAGAATGCACCATCAGGATTGGAGGATGATTCATTAGCAATCTGTGATATGCAGATGACACAGTCTTGCTTGCTGAAAGTGGAGAGGACTTGAAGCACTAACTGATGAAGATCAAAGACTAAAGCATTCAGTATGAATTATACCTCAACATAAAGAAAACAAAAAAATCTTCCTAATGTTGATGTTGTCAAGGATTTCATATTACTTGGATCCACTGTCAACACCTATGGAAGCAGCAGTCAAGAAATCAAACAATGTATTGAATTGGGAAAAAATACCTCTTTAAAGTGTTAAAAAGCAAAAATGTCACTTTGAGGACTATGGTGCACCTGACCCAAGCAATTGTATTTCCAATCATCACATATGTATGCAAAACATGGACAATTAATAAGAAAGACCAAAGAATTAATGCCTTTGAAATATGGTGCTGCCAAAGAATATTGAATATACCATGGACTGCCAGAAGAACAAATAAAGCTGTCTCAGAGAAAGTAGAGCCAAAATGCTTCTTAGAAGCCAGCATGGCAAGACTCATCTCACGTACTTTAGACATATTATCAGGAGGGATCTGTCCCCGGAGAAGGACATCATACTTGGTAAAGCAGAAGGTCAGTGAAAAAGAGTAAGACTCTTCCTTGAACAATTTCCCTCAGGAAGATCAGCACAGGGCCGGTCCCCATGAGGTGGAGGTTAAAGATGTCCCAAGTGTCCAAACTACTGTGCCACTCCATCATTTCAGACATTAACTCCTCCTCCTCCTCTCAGTAATCTCCCCCATCTTAGGGTTCTGTATTTTGCTGGAATGCCTCATAGAACTCACAGACACCCAAGGGAACATCTCACATAGTGGTGGTGGAGGCTGGCAGGCTGGCAAGTGCCAGGTTGGTGAGTAGGTCTGGGGAATCCTCCAAATTCTCAGGGTTTGACAAGCCTCTATCAGCGGATGAGATGATGGCTGCTGTCCCAAATCCAGGGGTGAGATGAGGATGAGCCAAAACACAGAACTGGAGCAAGAGGAGGGCAAACCTTCCTATGAGATCCATAGGTGTACCCTCAAGGAAGCTAAAGGAGGTGATTTGAGTTATACCTCCCAGCAAGGCAGAACTCAAGATACATTCCACCTGTGTTGCCCCAACAGAAATAACCCAAGTGGATGGCTTTAACAATCAGCAACTACTCAGTTGCTCATGGCAAATCCCACCACAGAGCCAACTGCCAATCATTATAGGGAACGACTACTACCAGCTGCCCAGCCAAGTTGACACCCGATCTTAACTACCACATCACCCCAAACAGGCATGGATAATAGGATTTACAATGCATCACAAAATGGAGGACAATGGCTAAAGGGCCAAATCAAGCAATTCAGTGCAACTCTCAATGAGATGGATTGACACAGTAGCTACAGCAATGCACTCAAACATAGAAATGATTGTGAGGATAGAACAGGACCAGGCAGTGTTTCATTCTGTCATACGTAGGGTCACTATGAGTCAGAATATGACTTGACAACCTAACAACAACAATCTGAACTATTAGAGGGCACTGAACAGAGGAGTGACATGCTCTGGATTATATTTTAATAAGATTTATCTGCCTGCTGTACAAAGAGACTCCATGTGGGTAGAAGCAGGAAACTGAGTTGATAAAAAATGAGTCTTTATACCTAAGAGAGAAAAAGAAGATACCCAAAAAGTATCCCTGCTTTTTTGTTGTTGCTGTTGTTTTCATTGTTGCTGTTGTTTTCATTGTTGCTGTTGTTGCTTGTGATGGGATCGAGAAATGAGGAAATTATGGTATTAAGTGGAAGAAGTTAAGACTTGGAAATACATTTCTAAGGAATTCTTTAATATTATTAATTACTTCATATATTATATATGAAGCATTTCTCTGTAACTTATTAAAAATACCTTTATTCTTTATCTCCCCCAAAACTAACGATTTCTAATTTCAGGTTCTTTAACGACAATGCTAATACCAACCAGTGTGTCCACAATACTGCATTATCATTAACACCAAACGCCAGGCTACAAATAAACACATAAACATCTGAGAAGATCAGATGGGGTTCAGTGAAGAGGAGTATACTCTAGACCTAGGATAGATTCAGCGGAGGCTAATCTTGCACAGATACCAGTGATACAAAATAACCGCAGTCCTTACAGAAACAACAGAAGACAGTTACAGAGTAATCCCTCACAGACACCCAGACACTGTGGGAGGGAGATCCAATGGATCTACCAACTCAGAACTATAGTGTTGAGGGACACCAAACTCAATTGGCAGAACAAAATACATAAAAGTCTTGTTCCTCATCCTACATTGGTGAGTAGCAACCTGAGTCTTAAAAGCTTTCAAACTGCCATCTAAGATGCAGCTAATGGTCTCCTAGCATCAGAAGCAAAGAAGAGTGCAAAAAAAACAAGGGCATTTGAAAGCAACCAGCCCTAGAACACGATGGCCCTCAAGACCAGAAGAACTAGATGGTGCCCAGCTACCAATGCCAACCACTCAGGAAAGGATCAAATCTGGAGACCCGGATAGAGTGGGAGGAAAAACATGGAACAAAATCCAAAAACTCAATAATGACCAGAATTACTGGTCGCATGGAGTCTGGTGAAACCCCCAATACTGTGGTCCTGGATGCATTCTGGGCCTGGAATAAAACTCATTCCCTGGGGCTGGCTCTCAGCCCAGTAGTAAACAAGATGTACACACAGACCACTCAACTCAGGATGACGGCACCTACATACTCTACAGAAATGCATCCCTTGGAGCAAATGACCATGGCGCACCAGAGGGACAACATTCACATGGAGGAAATGCAGGACACACAAGAGTGCATAACTATGAGGGGCACAGGGGGAAGGTTACTGGGCAGGGAAGAGAGGAGACTGGGTTAGGGTTGGGATGGTGAATGGGGAGTGAAACTAAATACACACGTAATCTTGAATGTAAAACAAACTCTTAAAATAAAAAATTAAAAAAAAAAAAAGAATTGTCTTCTTGTTTTTACTTTTATTAGCTAATTGCTTCTTATGTTCCATGGGTACCCTGTGCAATAGTCAGGATAGATTAGGCTATGCTCCAGGAACAAACAAACCTTAAAAACTTGATGGCTTATGTCCAATGTAAATCAACAAGTGGATTCTTATCATCTTGTTTACACAGGCTTCAAGATGAAAAAGCTCTGTCTCAACATTTCCATCGATGATGGCTGAGGCAGAAAAAGTAAACTTGGCAAATCCTGCCCTAGCTTTTAAAGCTTCTGCTGTGAAGTGACTTGTATTCTTTTCCCTCATGTTTTGCTGGTAAAAGTCATAGATAACCATGCCTAACTTCACATAAGCCAGGAAGATGCAACCCTACCATGTATCTGTTGTCACTGAGTGATGCAAATAGTTAACACATTTGACTGCAAACTGAACAGGTGGTGGTTCAAGTCCACGAAGGGTCACTTTGGAAGAAAGCCCTGGTGATCTACTTCTGATGAATCAGCCACTGAAGATCCTATGGAGCACCGTTCTATCCTGACACATTTGAGGTCGCCATGAGTTGGAATTGTCTTGATAGCAACTAGTTTTGGTTGGAACTATGGAAAAAAAACACACAAAGAATAAAACTGATGACTCCCGCACTCCGGCTCCCTATTGCACATTGGACTGCACACTTTCCTTGCTCTCACGTTTCCGATTTGAGCTTCCTCATATTAACCTGGAGCTCTGGTAGCATAGTGGCTAAAGCACTTGACTGCTAACCAGAAGGCTGGCGGTTCAAACCC
>NW_006921631.1:744652-765709 GCF_000298275.1 Orycteropus afer afer
GGGTTTGAACCACCAGCCTTCTGGTTAGCAGTCAAGTGCCTTAGGCACTACACTACCAGAGTTCCTGTCTTTGTAACTAGAAAAGCAAAACTGATTCTCAATCCAAATAGGTCCTAGGGAAAATATCTTGCCCAAAGATGAAAAAAAGAGATGCCTATTTTCTTTAGATCCATTCTGATTTTTAAGATGCTTTTTTCCTTTGAATCCCTTCTAGTCTTTGATAAAGGAGCTTTGGTGGCACAGTGCTTAAAAGCATTTGGCTGCTAATTGAAAGGTTGGTGGTTCAAACTCACCAGCTGCTCCATGGGAGAAAGATGAAGCAGTCTGTTTCCATAAAGATTTACAACCTTGAAAACCCGATGGGGCAGTTCTACTCTGTCTGATTGTGTTGCTATGAGTAAAGTAAGTCATTCACAAAAGGACAAATATTGTATGAAACCACTATTAGAAAAATTCAAGAAAATGTTTACACACATTAAGATACATTATTTGATAGCCACCAGGGATAGGAAGGGGAGAGAGGGAAATTCACTAACTAGAGAGTAAATGTGTATTAATTTGGGTGAAGGGCAATGTAATATACAGTAAGGAGTTGGTCAGCACAATACAGTGATGTCAAAGGAAGATACTAGGAGGCACACAAGAGTAAAAGACAACAAAGGTAAATGCTATTACATACACAATCTTGCAATAACAGTAATAATAAACAATAATTTATGAGTTTATTACATAGGTAGATATGCAAGCTGAACAAGTGTGGTATAGCATATGTGTGAGTACACCAAAGGGTATATATAGGATTGGCAGAGGCTATTTCCACATACATATTTGTTATGTGCTGCAAATAGATCCACATATATAGAGAGCATGCAGAAGACATTATAGCTATAACCAAAAATCTTGAGGGATTGAGGTACTGGGCTTGTGGGCTTGGAAACTTGGGTCCATAGTCTCAGGAAATATCTAGGCTTATTGACATAACATAGTCCACAAAGACAATGTTCTACATCCTACTTTGATGAGTGGCAACTGGGGTCTTAAAAGCTTGTGAGTGGCCATCTAAGATGTAATTCTTGCTCTCCACCAGTCTGGAGCAAAGAAGAGTGAGAAGAATCAAGGATGCATGGTAAAAATTAGTCCAAAGGACTAGCAGACCACATAAACTTCAGCCTCCATGACCCTGAGACCTGAAAAATTAGGTAGTCCTTGGCTACCACAACTGATCAGTCTGAAATGGATCACACTAGAAGGTTCTGCAAAGAGTAGGAGAAAATTATAGAGAAAAACTCAACATAAAATTTAAAAAAAGACAAGACTTACCAGTCAGATAGAGACTGATTGAACTCATGAGGCTATGAGGCTTCACACCTGGAACTGAACTCACCCCCATGACTCTACTTTTAGCCAAATAATGTTGTTGTTAGGTGCCTTTGAGTTGGCACCAACTCATAGTGACACCATGTACAACAGAACTAAACACTGCCTGGTGCTGTGCCACCTGCACAATCCTTGCCATGCTGGAGCACATCGTTGCAGCCGTTGTGTCAATCCATCTCGTTGACGGTCTTCCCCTTTTTCGCTAACCCTCTACATTATCAAACATGATATCCTTCCCCAGGGACTGGTCCCTTCTGATAACATGACCAAAGTAGATGAGATGAATTCTCGCCGTTCTCACTTCTAAGGAACAGTTCAGTCACACTTCTTCCAGGACAATTTGTTCCTTCTTCTGGCAGTCCATGGTATTTTCAGTATTTTTCACCAACACCATAATTCAAAGGCATCAATTCTTCTTTAGTCTCCCTTATTCATGGTCCAGTTTTCGCATGTATATTAGGCAGTAAGAAATGCCATGGTTTGGGTCAGGCCCACCTTAGTTTTCAGAGTGGCATCTTTGCTCTTTAATACTTTAAAGAGGTTCCTTGCAACAGATTTGCCCAGTGCAATACAACGTCTGATTTCTTGACTGATGCTTCAGTGGATGTTGATTGTGTATCCAACTAAAATGAAATCCCTGACAACTTCAAATTTTTTTCCATTTATGTTGCATAGCAATCCATTTGAGGACTTTTATTTCCATTATATTGAGGTGTAATCCATACTGAAGACTGTAGTCTTTGATCTTCATTAGTAAGTGCTTCAAGTCATCTTCACTTTCAGCAAGCAATGTTGTCATCTGCACATCACAGGTTGTTAATGGCCCTTCCTCCAATCCTGATTCCATTTTCTTCTTCTTATAGTCTAGCTCCTTGGATTATTTGCTCATAATACAAATTGAATAAGTATTGTGAAAGGACACAACCATCACACACAGCATTTCATGATTTTAACCATGCATTATCTCTTTGTTCTGTTCAAATGACTGCTTCTTGATCTATGTACATGCTCCTCAGGAGCAAGATTAAGTGTTTTGGAATTCCCATTATTCTCAATATTATGCATAATTTGTTATGATCCACACAGTCAAATGCCTTTGCATAACCAATAAAACTCAGGTAAACATTTCTCTGCTATTCTTTGCTTTCAGCCAAGATCCATCTGACATCAACAATGGTATCTCTTGTTCTACATCCTCTTCTTGAATTTCTGGAAGTTCTCTGCTAATATACTGCTGCAACAATTTTTGAATTATCTTCAGCAACATTTCAATTGAGTGTGATATTAATGATATTGCTTGACAATTTCCACATTCTGTTGGCTCACTTTTTTTTTTTTTTTTTTACTTGAGCTTTGGGTGCAAATGTACAGATCAGAATTTGTTTTACATTCAACAGTTCATGTACATTTGGTTTCATTCCCCAACTACCACCCCCAAACCTAACCCACTCTCCTCCTCTCCCTTCCCTGTGAACCCCCATCCCTGTGCCCTTCTTAGTTATACACTCCTGTCTGTCCAGCTTTCCCTCCATGTGAATGCTGCCCCTTTGGTGCCTGATGACCAATTGCTCCAAGGGGTATATCTCCATAAAGTAGGTGGGTTCATCACCCTGGGTTGAGTGTTCTGCATGTAAGTCTTTCTACTGTTGGGCTGAAAGCCAGTCCTTGGGAGAAGTCTTATCCCAGGCCCGAAGTGTATTCCAGGGCCATAGTCTTGAAGGTCCTACTAGACTCCATCCAAGCAGTAATTCTGGTCATTATGTGCTTTTGAATTTTGTTCCATATTTTTCCTCCCACTCTATCCAGGATCTCCAATATTGATCCCTTCCCAAGTGGTTGGCATTGGTAGCCAGACATCGTCTAGTTCTTCTGGTATCGAAGTTCATCATACCCTAGGGCTTATTGTTTCCAGATGTCCTTGGTTTTCTTAACTCTTCTTCACTTCAGACAAGAGGAGACCATTAGCTCTATCTTAGATGGTCACTCAAAAGCTTTTAAGACCTCAGTAGTTACTCACCATAATAGGTTGTGGAACAAGACTTTTATGTATACTGTTGTGCCAATTGAGCCTGGTGTCCCCCAATACTATGGTCCTGAGTCATCACACCTGGTGATTCTCTCTCCCTAGATGTCTGGCTGTCTCTGAGGGATTATGCTAAATCTGTCTTCTATTGCTTCTGTAACTATTGTGGTTATTTTGTATCACTAGTATCTGTGCAAGGTTACCCTCAGCTGAATCTATCATTGGTCTAGAGTATATTCCTGTTCACTGATGCCCATCTGATCTTCTCAGTTATCTATGCATTTATCTGTAGCCTGGTGTTTGGTGTCAGTGGTAATGCAGTATTTCCCTAAGCAAACTCTTCCTTGACTTTTTACAGTAATGGACTCATACAGTACTTGTCCTTCTGTGACTGACTTATTTCACTCAGCATAACGTCCAAGTTCATCCACATTGTGAGATGATTCACGTATTCTTCATTGTTCTTTAATGTAGCATAGTATTCCATTGTGTGAATGTACCATAGTTTGGTTATCCATTCATCTGTTGATAGGAATTTGAGGTTGTTTCCATCTTTTTGCTTTAGTGAATTGTGCTGCAATGAATATGGGTATGCATATGTCTGTTCATGTCCTGTCTCACACCTTTTTAGGCTATATTATTAGTAATGGAATTGCTGGTTAAAATGGTATTTCTATTTTCAGGTTTTTTAAGGGAATGCCATACCATTTGCCAAAACAGTTGTACCATTTTGCAGTCCCCCCAGCACTGTAAGAGAGTTCTAATCTCTCTGCAACCTCACCAGCATTTGTTATTTTCTGGTCTGTTGAACTTTGCTGTTACTGCTGGGGTGAGATGATATCTCTTTGTTGTTTTGATTTGCATCTCTCTAATGGCTAATGATTGTGACTCATCTTTCTTTGGAATGGATACAAATATGGATCTCTTCCAGTCAGTTGGACAGGTAGCTGGCTTCCTACTTTCTCATCACAAACAAGTAAGTGCCCCCAGTGCTGCATCTGTTTATTGAAACATCTCAATAGGTATTCCTTCAATTCCCAGAGCCTTGATTTTCAGCTATTCCTTTAGTGCAGTGTAGTAATTCAGTTTGTATGTCAACTTGGCTGGGCCTGTTTGAGTGGCTGGGCAGCTGGGTGTAGTATTCCCCATGATGAGAATGGTAACCAGCTCCATGGTGGAATCTACTGTAAGCAGCTGAGTAGCTGCCTTAGGGAATGTGGTCTGCTTCCTGTATATAAGAAGAAGCCTTGGGGAATGGTCTCTAGCTTGTGGCATCTTGAACCCCGCATGTAGCCATGTTGTTGTTCAGCAGCCTGCCATGCTCTGCCAATGTTGGGACTCACAATGACTTAAATTAATGGCCTGCCATGTGATTTGGTATTATCAGAACTGTGCCTTTTTACTTGTCAACCTTGGGCTTAGCAGTCTCAGCAGCCAGCAGCTGTCTGAGTGAAGAAAAGCCTCTAGCTTCTGTGGACCAGGAACAGAAGGCAGAGCTGAATCCCAAGGTTGAGGGGCTTTCATCCAGCCCCTAGAGTCTGGCACTTTGAACTTGGACTTAAAGCCTCCAAATTGCAAAAATAAACTCCTATTTGTTCAAGCCATCCCATGTGTGGTATATATTCCTGTCAGAGCAGCACTAGGTAACCAGAACATGCAGCCTGCACTTCTTCCTTCAGTACCACTGGTTCTTGATCATATGCCACCTCCTGAAATTCTTGAACATCAACTAATTCTTTTTAGCAAAGTGATTCTATGTATTCCTTCCATATTCTTTTGATGCTCCCTGCATCATTCAATATTTTGCCCATAGAATCCTTTAATATTGCACTTTGAGGCTTGAATTTTTTCTTCAGTTCTTCCAGGTTAAGAAATGCTGAGTGTGTTCTTCCCTTTTGGTTTTCTGATTCCAGATCTTTGCACATTTCTTTATAATACTTTACCATAGTTTGGTTATCAGTTCATCTGTTGATGGGTATTTAGGTTGTTTCCATCTCTTTGCTTTAGTGAATTGTGCTGCGATGAACATGAGTATGCAAATGTCTGTTCATTGTCCCATCTCTCACCTCTTTAGGATATATTACTAATAATGGAATTGCTGGTTAAAATGGTATATTTAGTTTATATTTTTGAACTCCCTTTGAAATCTTCTGTTCAGCTCTTTTATCCCAACATTTCTTCCATCACTTTACTCTCCACTCAAGAGCAAGTTTCAGAGTCTTTTCTGTCATCTGTTTTGGTCTTTTCTTCCTTTCCTGTCTTTTTAAAGGCCTTTTGCTTTCTTCATGTATGATGTTCTTGATGTCATTCCACTGCTCATCTGGTCTTCAGTCATTGGTGTTCAATGTATCAAATCTATTTTTCAGATAGTCTCTAAATTCAGGTGGGATATAATCAAAGTAGTGCTTTGGCTCTGATGGACTTGTTTTAATTTTCTTTAGCTTCAACTTGAATTTGCATATGAGTAATTGATGGTTTGTTCTACTGTAAGCTCCTGGCCTTGTCTTGACTGATATTGAGCTTCTCTATCACCTCTTTCCGCTGATGTTAGTCGATTTGATTCCTGGATATTCATGTATGTGAGGTCCATGTATATAGTCACTGTTTATGTTTTTGCAAAAAGGTATTTGCAATGATTAAGTCATTGGTCTTGAAAAATTCTGTCATGCGATATCCAGCATCATTTCTATCATCAAGGCCTTATTTTCCAGCTACCAATGCTTCTTATTTGTTTCCAACTTTCCCATTCCAATCACCAGTAATCACCAATGCATCTTGATTACATGTTTGGTCAGTTTCAGGCTGCAGAAATTGGTAAATATCTTCAATTCCTTCATCTTTGGCTTTTGTGGTTGGTGCATAAATTTGGATAATAGCAGTACTAACTAATCTTCCTTGTAGGTGTATGGATATTATCCTATCACTGACAACATTGCAAGGAGCTCTGGTGGAGTAATGGATAAGGCATTTAGCTGCAACCAGAAGGTCAGCAATTCAAACCCACCATCTGCTCCATGGAAGGAAGGTGGGGCAATCTACTTCCATAAAGATTTATAACCTCAGAAACCCAATGGGGGTCGCTATGATTCAGAATCAACTTGATGGTAGTGAGTTTGGTTTCATTTGGGCAGCATTGTACTTCAGGATAGATCTAGAAATGTTTTTTTTTGACCATGAATGCTACATCCTTCTTCTCCAACTTGTCATTCCTGGTATAGCAGACCATATGATTATCAAATTCAAAATGGTCAATACCAGTCCATTTCAGCTCATTAGTGCTGAGGATATCAATCTTTATGTGTTGCATTTCATTTTTTACAACTTCCAATTTTCCTAGATTCATACTTTGTACATTTTCATGCTCTAATTATTAATGAATGCTTGCAGCAGTTTCTTCCCATTTTGAGTTATGCCCAATCAACAGATGAAGGTCCCAAAGGCTTAACTCCAGCATGTCATAAAATTCTACACTATTTTGAAGACGTAGCTCTTCCCCAATTGTAAATTTTGTTCCTTCCAACCTGAAGGGCTCATATTCTGACACTAAATCAGAAAATGTTTCACAACTATTCATAAAGTTTAATATATCAGACAGTGTTTCACTGCTATGCATAAGGTTTCAGTGCCAATTTTTCCAGAAGTAGACTCCCCCATCCTTCTTTCCAGTGTGTCTTAGTCTGGAAGCTCCACTGAAACCTGTCCACATTGGGTGACCCTGCTGGTTATTGAAATATCAGTGGCATAGCTTATAGCCTAATAGCAACATGCAAGCCACCACAGAATGACACACTTACAGACAAATGGTGGCAGCCAAACCATAGACTATATAGTGAATAAACAATAACTGAGATGAATGTATTCTCAGAACAATCAACAATATGAGACCAAAAGGGCAGTATTTGCCTCAAAACAAAGTTCAGGAGGCAGGAAGGGGCAGAAAAAAAGAGCAAATGGAAATGGGGCACCCAGAGAGGAAGTGAGAAGAGTGCTGTTATATTGAGGGGGTTTCAGCTAAGGTCATGAAATAAAATATGTAGAATTGTTGAATGGAAAACTAATTTGCTCTGTAAACTGTCACTCAAACCACTATAAAATATTTTTAGAAAGATTGCAAAGCAAAAAGTTAATAATGAGGCCATATTTAAATTTCTGCAACTAATTTGGGCACTTTTGATTCATTCGGGAAATATATATTTAGACTGGGCTCTGTGCTGTACATACAGGTATTTGCATAGGTAACTATGTTCTGCTCACCTCCACCTGTAGCTCAGGCCTTCAGTCAAGGGTTACTGGGCATGTGCACTCCATGACAGTAGCATCCTTCCTCATTTGCCTCTATTCCTACTCTACTTCTAGATTCTGTGTTTTCTCTACCACAGCATCTGATACCATGTTACATACTGTGGACTTTTTTTTTTTTTTTTTTTTAATCTGCCTCCTCGCTAGAAAACCAACTCCATAATAATAGGGTCTTTTGCCCGCTTTCTTTACTGCTGCACTTCCACTTCCTAAAGTTTTAAAAAAAAAAAAAAAACCTTACTGCCATCAAGTTGATTTGACGCACAGCAACCCCTCCTTGGGTTTCTGAGGCAGTATCTCTACAGAAGTAGATTGCCCAATCTTCCTTCCAAGGAGTGGCTGGCAGGTTTGAACCACCAGCCTTCTGGTTAGCAGTCAAATGCCTTAGGCACTATGCCACCAGATCTCCCACCACTTCCTAGAATTTTTAAATGTTTGCTGATTTGTCTAAACACTGAATTAATAAATGATTGACAGGCACTTTAAAAAGAAAGTCAACTTCATCATGTGCTTGCTGGCAATGGAAAAGCAACAGCTTTGATTGTTTCCTCTTTAGACTAATGCATTAATAAGTGCTGAGGTGACATCCCAAGCAATAGTGACAAACTTCCAACTCAGAAGGAACTCTATAATTTCCCAAAGCAATAACCAAAAAAAAAAAAGAAAAAAGAATTTTCTGGTCCAGTGACTAAGACCTATATGCCATTTCACTATCACAGCATCAAACTCTGATTTTCCTTTCTAGAAAACATTTCAGACATTAATGACTATAAAGCTATGACACGAAGAGGAAATGCAAAGTTGCAGAAGCCCTACAGGCAGAGAATCATGTTTGCTGACTTGTTTAAATGAGTACACCCCCCCTTTTTTTTTTAACGAGAGTAAGAATCTCTTTTTAGCTAAAGAAGAGATTAATTAACCCTCCTTAGACAGGAGCTCCGGTTGTACTATGGTTAAATCATTCAGCTGCCAACCAAAAGTTTGGTGATTTGAACTCACCAACTATTCCATAGGAAAAAGATGAGGCAGTCTTCTTATGTTAAGATTTTCAGCCTTGGAAACCCCATCCATGAGTTCTACTCAGTTTTTTAGGATTAGGTAAGTGACAGGTGTTTGAGATTGCTATTTTTATTTTCAGCAGTTCCATGAAAGAAGAATGAACCCACAAGGTGTGAAGGAGCAACAGCAAAATACCAAGATAGAGAATGTAATCCCTTGGAAGCTTTATGAGGGGAAAAGGGTCAAGTTTTAAAATAGAGATTTATCCATGGGCTATGACAAAAACAACCTCTCATTTGCTTTACTAGATAGGAGGCTTGGTGCAAGTGCAGGTGGATTTTTATTGGAGCCCAACACTTTGCATCATTACCTAACCTAAAACCAAAACCAGAAACCTAAATCCTAAAACCACTCTCATCAAGTGAATTCTGACTCATAGGGACCCCATAGGACAGAGCAGAATTCCTCCGTAGGGTTTCCAAAGCTGTAAATGTTTAACGAAGCAGACTGCCTCATCTTTCACCTTGAAATAGCTGGTAGGTTCGAATCACCAACCTTTTGGTTAGCAGCCAGGTGTTTTAACCACCATACCACCAAAGCCCCTTTCCGTTGTCTGAAGGTGATAGCAACACTTGTCCAATGAACTAGCTGGCTTGCTTCTTCTATCCAACAGGTGGCGTTGTTGCTTTTCAAATGGCTTGAGATCCCACACAGCAGCTAAGCAGTCACCGGTAATATCTGTTGTTTTTGTTTGTTTGTTTGTTTTATGGTTGTTGTTGAATTCTATCTAGTGTTCTTAGGCTATGGCAGACGTGGGGAATACAAATACTTTTTTCAGAAGCACTTTGTTTTTGAGAAGACACATGGCTGATTGTTGTTGTTGTTGTTATTATATGCCATCGAATCGGCCCGACTCATAGCAACCCCTCCTTGGGTTTCCGAGGCAGTATCACTACTGAAGTAGGATTGCCCAACCTTCCTTCCCAGGAGTGGCTGGTGGGTTTGAACCGCCAGCCTTCTGGTTAGCAGTTAAGTGCCTTAGGCACTACACTACCAGAGCTCCTTTCAATTATAGAATGTTGGCAAATGATAAGAAACATTTAATTTTCCCTTTTTTTTTTATTTCTCTGGATGAACTGAGAAGGGATTCTTTATTTTCTCTTTATTTCTTCAGTGACTAACATAACCACAATTCATACCACTTGAATTACAAATTAATTCACTAAATCACTTATGATTCACCACCTTCAGCAGACTTGTGAGCCAGCAGCTTATTATCTGATCTACCAATTTGAGTTTGCCAGCCCTTAGAACCCTCATGACTGAGTCAGGAGAGACCTCCTGTCTGAAGCCTGACCCATGGATTTGGAACTTGCCAGTCTTAACAACTGTGTGAGCCATATCCTTGAGGGTTCATGAGCTCTGAGAGATGTTGTAGAGAATTATGGAACCCAAAGACAAGAAGGGGAGTTCTGAGGGGAAGAGGAGTATTTGATGTTAGAGATGATGAAATGGTACAGCAGTTTGGAGAAGTTGGACATTTGAGACATCTTTAAGCTCTGCTTCATAGGGACCAGCCTTGTGCTGATCATTCTAAAAGAAATGATTTATGCAAAAGACAGTGGCCTTTACAGAGTCCTGGTTTCATGTTTATTACACAAATCTAGAAAGGGAAGAGGTTACAAAAGAAACTGCCCCCACCCAAAAAAAAAAAAATCAAAATCAGGAGAAACTGAGACCCTATCTATAATGTGGTAACTTTTTAAATATGATTGATAAAATAAAGCATATATGAATCTCACTTATACAAATCTAGGTAAGATGCTCTCATCTCATTTTGGGTACTAAAAGGTAAAAATAACTACAATTTAATGAGAACTTAGTATATCCTGAAGGAGCTCTGATGGCATAGTGGTTAAAATATTTAGCTGCTAACCAAAAGATCCATGGTTGGAACCCACCAACCACTCAATGGGAGATAATCTGCTTCCATAAGGATTTATAGCCTTGGAATCCCTATGCGAGTCACCATGAGTTAGAATCAACTCAATGGAATTGGGTTGATAGGTTGATCTATGCTAGGCATTCTTCTTGCATTTATTTGATCCTCAAAGCCAGATTAAGAAGAGGGTGTGGAATGAGGGATAGCATTGCTGATGTCATATGGGTTGTGGCTGATAGCAAAAAAAGTTGTTTATCTGTGTTTTATTGACCATGCAAAGGGATTCAACTGTGTGGAACATAACAAATTTTTGATAACATTGTGAAGAATAGGAATTCAAGAACACTTCCTTATGCTCATGGGGAGCCTTTACATAGACCAAGAGGCAGTCATTGCAAAAAAACATGCATGGTTTAAAATCAGGAAAGATGTTTGTCATGGTTACATCCTTTCACTATACTTATTCAGTCTGTATGCTGAGCAAATAATCTGGGAAGCTGAAGTATATGAAGATCACAGCAGGACTGGAGGAAAACTCCTTAACAACCTATGATATGCAGGTGACACAACCTTTCTTGCTGAAATTGAAGATGACTTAAAGCACTTACTGATGAAGATGAAAGACTATAGCCTTCATTATGGATTACACCTCAACATAAAGAAAACAAAAGTCCTCATAACTGTCCCAATAAGCAACATCAAGGTAAATGGAGAAAAGATTGGAGTTGTAAAAGATTTCGTTTTATTGGATCCACAGTCAACACTCATGGGAGCAGAAGTAAAGAAATCAGAAGGTTTATTGCAATGGGTGAATCTGCTACAAAAGACTTGTAAGTGTTGAAGAGCTGGCTTCTAGCCAAGCAATAGCCAGGCATAGAGGGTAAACATTTACATCAGGTAGATAAAATCCTTACAACGATCAAGCACAAGCACGGAAGAACATAATGGCAATATTTGCACAGGGAGATATTTCAGGGGGCAGGAATACATAGGAAAGAAGGACATAGGGAAGGGGTGGCTATAACGGAGTAGTGGGGAGAAAGCTGTTACATTGTGGGGGATTGTGGTCAGTGCCATGAAACAAAATGTGTATGAACTGCTATATGGAAAATGAATTTGCTCTGCAAATTTCCACCCAAATCATAATTTATTTTTTAAAAAAGTAATAATAAAGTGTTGAAGAGCAAAGATGTCACTTTGAAGACTAAGGTGGGCCTGACTGAAGCCATGGTATTTTCAATCACCTCATATGTATGTGAAGATGAACAATAATAAGGAAGACTGCAGAAGAATTGATGCATTTGAATTGTGGTGTTGGTGAAGCATTTTGAATATACCATGGACTGCCAGAAGAATGAATAAATATGTCTTAGGAGATTTATTCAGAATGCTCCTTAGAAGCAAGAATGGCCAGACTTTGTCTCATGTACTTTGGTCATGTTGTCAGAAAAGACCAGTCCCTGAAGAAGGATATCATGTTTGGTAAAGTATCATGTTTTGATGAGGGGGAAGATCCTCACCATTGACATACTGGCTGCAATGATGGGCTCAAGCACAGTAAAGATGGTGAAAATGATAGGATTGGAAAGTGCTTCCTTCTTTGGTATGTAGGGTTGCTATGAGTTGGAAGCGACTCAACAGCACCTAACAACAACAACAGCACAGCAACCCTATGAAATAGGCTAACTTTATAGATAAGGAAACTGAGACCCTAGGAATTTAAGCAGCCAATTCATAGCAGTACCAGGATTTTAATTCAGGCAGCATGATATCACTTAAGAAAACAACTAATACTTATTGAGTACTACAATACACCTAGTACAGTGCTTATACCCTTTGCATACATTGTGTTAGTTTTGAACTAGGTATTAACCATTAGCTCCACATTACTTTTATTTCCTATTGTTGCTGTGTGCCACTGAGTCAATTCTGATTCATAGTGACCCTATGGGGCAGAGTGGAACTGTCTTAGCTCTGGTAGCATAGTGCCTAAGGCACTTGACTGTTAACCAGAAGGCTGGCGGTTCAAACCCACCAGCCACTCCTCGGAAGGAAGATAGGGCAATCTACTTCCGTAGTGATACTGCCTCGGAAACCCAAGGAGGGGTCACTATGAGTCGGGTCCAACTCAACGGCAAATAACAACAATGTGGTAATCTTTTCTGAAATAGGTTGCCAGGTCTTTTCTCCCACAGAGACACTGGTGTATTTAAACCTCATATCAAATCCACTGGTGGATTTGAACCACAGTTAGCAGCCAAATGCTTAATGTTTGTGTCACCAAGTTTCCTTCTTTTATTCCAGTAGGGATTTCTCTTTCTTAACAAAAATAAATGCATTTACCTCTCAACTCCTTGAAATGAGAATTGTTTGTGAAATGTGGATTTGATCATTTAATTTCAGACAGCCAAGCTCCAGAACTCTAGTAATTTAGCAAATATGAAAGTTTTCTTCTTTTCCCATACATTTCATCCAGCATTTTACTATAAATTATATAATTAAAACTCTTCAGTACTTCCTCTTCAGAAAAACAAAAATATTTTCAGCTGTGGGAAGAGTGACCAACTGACTAATTATGATTACTGAAATTGTATCCAATTTGATTTTTTTAATATACCAATACCCTAAAGCCTTTAAATAAAAACAGAATATATAATATATATTCTTATATGTATGTATACCAAAAAAACAAACTCACTGCCGTCAAGTTGGTTCCAACTCATAGCGACTCCTTGGGTTTCCGAGCCAGTACCATTACAGAAGTAGATTGTCCAACCTTCCTTCTGAGGATGCCTGGTGGGTTTGAACCGCCAGCCTTCTGGTTAGCAGTCAAGTGCCTTAGGCACTACACTACCAGAGCTCCTTCCTGTAGGTAGTTTGAATATTTACTGTGCAAATACATGTACAATGCTTAAAGAGATTGTGCATGTTGATAAGTGCTCAATAAATGTTTCCTATTCATACTGTTGGGAGCTCTGGTAGCATAGTGGCTAAGACACTTGCCTGCTAACCAGACGGCTGGCGGTTCAAACCCACCAGCCACTCCTCGGAAGGAAGGTTGGGCAATCCTACTTCCATAGTGATACTGCCTCGGAAACCCAAGGAGGGGTTGCTATGAGTCAGGTTTGACTCGACGGCACATAACAACAACAACAACAACAACATTCATACTGTTAAAAAAAAAAAAGCTATCTACATGTCTGTATTTATAACACTAACTCTAAAGAATAGATAAGAAATTTAGGGGGCAATGAGTTTATGTTAATGAGGATGAACAACTCACAAAAGGAACATGAAAATTGTTGCATAACTTGAAGAATGTAATCAATATCAATGAATTGTATGTGTAGAAACTGTTGAATTGGCATATGTTATACTGTGTATATACTCAACAACAAATTAAAAATATATATATATATTTTTTTTAATTACATACTATTTGACCTGTAATTCTACTTGAGTTTATATTGAGGAAGCAAATATTTTTACAAGAATGTATATATGAGAATATTCATGACAATATTTTTATAGTAACTAAAAATTCAAAGTAATCTATTGTCCATAAATAAGGAATAAATTATATCCATCCATACAACAGAATACTATGCAACCATGAAAATGGAAGATATTTATTAACATGGAATATATTTTTGACATTTTGTTGACAAAGAGGAGATTACACATGTGAATTCTGTTGTAAAAAAATATAAATTTATTTATGTATGTTTATATACTTGACTTCTAACCAGAAGGCTGGCGGTTCAAACCCACCAGTCACTCCTAGGAAAAAAGGCTGGGCAATCTACTTTCATAATGATACCGCCTGGGAAACCCAAGAAAGGTCACTTTGAGACGGACCCAACTCGATGGCACAAAACAACAACACAACAACATATATTAATAGAAATAATCCAGAAGGCTATATACTAAAATTCTAAGCATCATTTTGTGTAGATCACATTACAGATAATTTTTATTTTCCTCTTAAATATTGTTATTTCATTTACATTTTATATATACAGACAGCAAAACAGTGATAGAAAATGAGTTCCTGGAGATCATAGTCATGCTCTGGTTACCTAACTTTACCACCAATGGGTTTGACTCTTAATTTAATAAACATTTTTGCCTAACTACTATGAACAAGGCACTATACTCCATGCTATATTTGACCTCTTCAAAACTCTCTTTTTCCCTTCCCTCCCCTTTCCTTCATTCCCTGCCTCTCTTCTCCTCCCCTCTATCCCCTTACCTTCTTTTCACTTCCCTCTGCTCCTCTCCTTCCTTTTCATTTCCTTTTTCTCTTTTTTTCCTCCCCTGATTTCTTCCCCTTTGTTTGCTTCGAATCCCTTGATCTTGCCTCCCTTCAAACAAAAACAAATGTAGTTTTTCTTCTATACACCACTAACTTCTGAAAGATCAGCGTACCTTCAGTGTTCCCATTTCCTTCTCTTCTTTTTTAATTCCATTCACTGCTTATTTTTTTTTTCAACTTGGTTTTTGCCCTTACCTCTCAATTGATATTTATCTGTCCAAACCATTAATAAATTCCCAACTGTGAAGCTTATTTTTCTATTTTCTTCTGGTCTTTCTTCATGTTGTTGTTGTTAAGTACCACCAAGTTGGCTCCTACTTATAGCAACCCTATGTACAACAGAACTAAATACTGCCGGTCCTGTGACAGCCTCACAATCCTTGCTATACCTGAGCTGAATGTCACAGCCGCTGTGTCAATTCACCTTGTTGAGGGATTTCCCCTTTTCCATTGATCCTCCACTTTACCAAGCATGATATCCTTCTCTAGAGCATGGTCCCTTCTGAGAACACGATGAAAGTAGGTGAGATGAAGTCTGGCCATTCTTGCTTCCAAGGTGCATTCCTAAGTGCATTCCAGCTGCACTTCTTCCAGGACAGATTTCTTCCTTCTTCTGGCAGTCCAAGATACTTTCAGCATTCTTGACACAACACAACTCAAAAGCATTATCTCTTCTTCAGTCTTCCTTATTCACTGTCCAGCTTTCACATGAATACAAGGCATTTGAAAATACCATGAATGGTTTGGATTAGGCATACCTTAGTCTTCAGAGGCATCTTTGCTCTTCAGCACTTTAAAGAGGTCTTTTGCAGCAGATTTGTCCACAATAAGTCATCTGATTTCTTGACTGCTACTTCCATTGGTGTTGATTGTGGATCCAAGTAATATGAAATCATTGACAACTTCAATCTTTTCTCAATTTGTTGTGATGCTGCTTATTGGTCCAGTTGTGAGGATTTTAATTTTCTTTATGTTGAGGTATACTCCATACTGTAGACTGTAGTCTTTAATCTTCATCAGTAAGTGCTTCAAGTCATCTTCACTTTCAGCAAGGAAAGTTGTGTCGTCTGCATATCCTGGGTTGTTAATGAGTCTTCTTCCCATCCTGATGCTGCATTCTTCTACATACAGTCCAGCTTCTCAGGTCACTTGCTCAGCATACAGGTTGAATAAGTATGGTGAAAAGATAAAACCCTGATGCACTCCCTTCCTGATTTTAAACTATTCAGTGTCTCCTCATTCTGTTCAAATAATAGTCTACTGATCTATATATAGGTTCCTCACGAGCACAATTAAGTGTTCTGAAATTCCCATTCTTCTCAATGTTATCCATAATTTGTTATGATTCACACAAACAAATGCTTTTGCACTGTCAATAAAACACAAGTAAATATATTTCTGATATTTTTTGCTTTGAGCTAAAATCCATCTGATATTAGCAATGATATCCCTCATTCCACGTCCTCTTCTGAATGCCACTTGTATCTCTGTCAATTTACTGCTGCAACTGCTTTTGAAATATCTTCAGCAAGATTTTACTTGCATGATATTAATAATTTCATGTAGCTGTAATCATACCATAGAAATAATTGTTATATTTTCTTTCCTTTTTAACTTAATACTATGTTACTCTCTCTGCTTCTACCTCATGTTTATCATAATCTTCCTCCATATTTGTATGATATTTGATAGTCCTTAACTTATGGTTTAGGAGCTCTGGTAGCATAGTGGCTAAAGCACTTGACTGCTAACCAGAAGGCTGGCGGTTCAAACCCACCAGCCACTCCTCAGAAGGAAGGTTGGGCAGTCCTACTTCCGTAGTGATACTGCCTCGGAAACCCAAGGAGGGGTCGCTATGAGTTGGGGCCGACTCGACAGCACATAACAACAACAACAACAACTTATGGTTTAGGACTGGGCTTTTGTAAATGCCTTTACCACTTACTGGCTGTGTGATATATGATGTTACTTAAACACTATATTCTTCACTTTTCTCATCAATGAAATTGGAATGATATAGTACTTCTCTCATAGGGCTATTACAAAGATGAAATAAAACTATGTAAACAAAGCCTTAGAACAGTACCAAACTCATGGTACATTTTCCATAAAAGTTAGCTACTATTATTACATTGGATCTCAAGAATAAATGCACCTTACTTAACTTCACACTCTCTTTTTCTATATAATTAAGTTATAGTGATATTTTATTTTTATAACAATCATTGCACTGAGTAGTTGGTTCAAAAAAGCTTTTTTCCCCCTTGTTTTAGATGATTTGATTTAGCTTTAAAATGTGATTCTCTAAGAATAATTTTCCAGAATTAAAATTAGAAAGTTAAAGAGCATGGACAGGTCAAGGCTCTGAACTGTTGTTTTTCAAATGACAGTTCGTATCTCACTTGCCATCCACAGTTGATGAATATATAAATTCTTGGAACACCATGAACATTGAATAGCATTATCTCTTTCAGTAACTGTTAACTTGTTCTTTTTGTTGTTGTTGTTAGGTGCCATTGAGTAGATTTCGATTCATATCACCCCTGTGTGTAACAGAATAAAATACTACCTGGTCTTGCCCCATCCTCATAATCCTTGCCATGCTTGGAGCCTTGAGCTCATTGTGGCAACCACTGTGTCAGTCCATCTAATTGAAAATCTTTCCCTTTTTCACTGATTCTCCACTTATGAAGCATGATTTCTATCTCCAGGGCCTCCTCTCTCCTGATAACATGAGCAAAGTATGAGAAACAAGTCTGACTATTCTCACTTCTAAGGAGCATTCTGGCTGTCCCTCTTCCAAGAGAGATTTGTTCCTTCTTCTGGCAGTCCATGGTATGTTCAATATTCTTCACCAACATGATAATTCAAATGCATCAATTCTTCTGCAGTCTTCCTTATTTGTTGTGCGGTTTTCAGATGCATATGAGACTACTAAAAAAGTAATGGCTTGTGTCAGGTACATCATAGCCTTCAAAGTGACATTTTTTTTGTTCTTTAATATCTTAAAGAGGTCTTTTGCAGCAGATTTGCCCAATGGAATACATCATTTGATTTCTTGACTATTGCTTCCATGGGCATTGATTGTGGATCCAAGTAAAATGAAATCCTTGACCACTTTGATCTTTTCTCCATTTATCATGATATGTTTATTGGTCCAGTTGTGATTATTGTTTTTTCTTTTTGTTGAGGTGTAACCCATGCTGAAGGCTGCAGTTTTTTATCTCCATCAGTGTTTCAAGTCTTCTTCACCTTCAGCAATCAAGGTTGTGTCATCTGCATATCGCCGGTTGTTAATGAGTCTTCCTTACATCCTGATGCTGCATTGTTTTTCATATAATCCAACTTCTCAGATTATTTGCCCTGCATACAGATTGAATAAGTATGGCGAAATGATGCAATCCTGACACACACTTTTCCTTATCTAAAACCACACACATTTTCTTGTTCTGTTTGAACAGCTGCCTCTTGGTCTATGTATTGGTTCCTCATGAACACAATGAAGTGTTCTGTAATTCTCATTTTCGCAATGTTATTTATAATTTGTTATGATCCGTATAGACAAATGCATTTGCATAGTCAATAAAACACAGGTAAACATTTTTCTAGTAGTCTCTGCTTTCAGCCAAGATCCAACTGACATGAGAAATTATATTCCTCATTCCACATCCTCTTCTGAATATGGATAGAATTTCTGTCAGTTCTGATGTATTGCTGCGAATGTTTTTGAAATAGCTTCAGCAAAATTTTACTTGTGTGTGATATTAATGATATTACTCAATAATTTCCACATTCTATGGGATCACCTTTCTTTGGAATGGACACAAATATGGATCTCTTCAAGTCAGTTAGACAATTAGCTGTCTTCCAAGTTTCTTGACATAAGTAAGTGAGCACCTTTAGCATGGCATCCATTCATTGAAACATCTCATTGGGTATGCCATCAATTTCTGAGCCTTGCTTTTTGCCAATTCCCTCCATGGAGCTTGGACTTTTTCCTTCAATACCATGGGTTCTTGATCAGATGCTACCTCCTGAAATTGTTGAACATTGATTAACTCTTTTTGGTACAGTTACTCTGTGTATTCCTTCCATCTTTTGATGCTTCCTGCATCATTCAATATTTAGCCCATAGAATCCTTCAATATTGCAACTTGAGGCTTGAATTTTTTCTTCAATTCTTTCAACTTGAGAAATTTTGAGCATTTTCTCTCATTTTGATTTTCTAAGTCCAGGTCTTTGCACATTTCATTGTGATGCTTTACTTTGTCTTGTTGGGCTGCCCTTTGAAATTTTCTGTTCAGATATTTTACTTCATCATTTCTTCCATTTGCTTTAGCTACACTTCATTCAAGAACAAGCTTCAGACATCCATTTCGTCTTTTCTTTCTTGCCTGCCTTTTTAATAACCTTTTGCTTTCTTCATGATGTCATCCCTCAACTTGTCTGGGCTTTGGTCATTGTTGTCAAATGCATCAAATATATTCTTCAAATTTTCTCTAAATTCAAGTGGGTCATATTTTGAGTCTTGTGGATGTGTTTTAATTTTCTTCAGCTCCAACTTAAACTTGCATATGAGCAATTAATGGTTTGTTCTGCAATCAACTCTTTGCCTTGTTCTGCCTGGTGATATTGAGCTTCTCCATTGTCTCTTTCCACAGATGTAGTTGATTAGATATCTGTGTATTCCGTCTGGTGAGGGCCATGTGTATAGTCACCATTTATGTTGTTGCAAAAAGGTATTTGCAATGAATAAATCATTGGTCTTGCAGAATTCTGTCATATGATCTCCAGTATCATTTCTATCACCAAGATCATATTGTCCCACTGCAGATGCTTCTTTTTTATTTCCAACTTTTGTATTCCCATCACAAGTAATTATCAATGCATCTTCATTCTATGTTTGGTCAATTTCAGACTGCAGAAGTTGTTGAAAACCTTAAATTTCTTCATACTTGGCTGTAGTGGTTGATGTGTAAATTTGAATGATCGTCGTATTAACTGGTATTCATTTTAGGTGTATGGACAGCATTGTCTTCAGGATAGATCTTGAAATGTTCTTTTGGATGGTGAATGTGATGCCACTCCTCTTCAATTTGTGATTCCTGGCATAATAGATTGTATGAGTGTGTGATTCAAAATGACCAATACCAATCAATTTCTGATCACTAATGCCAAAGATATTGATTTTATGTCTTCCATTTAATTCTTGACAATTTTCAATTTCCCTAGATTCATATTTTGTATATCTCATGCTCCAATTATTAATGATGTTTGCAACTATTTCTTCTCATGTTGAGTCATGCCACATCAGCAAATGAAGGTCTGAAAAGCTTTACTCTATCCACGTCATTCTTTGCTATTCATAAGGTTTTCCCTGGCTAATTATTTGAGAAGTGGAGGGCCTCTTCCTTCTTCCTAGTCTGTCTCAGTCTGTAAGCTGGGTTGGTACCTGTGCACCATGTGCATCCCACTGGGTTAGAAACACTAGTAGCTCAGCCTCAAAACTCACATCAACACGTCACCATGATAGGACAAACTGACAGACAAGGTTGTCTCCCTGTTGGAAACCTCTCGTACCACCCTTACCTGGGTCCCTGTGGCTGACTGCTCCTCTGTCCAGGTTCCTAGGCCTTTTAATCCCCTTTCTCCTGCTCTCCCGCCCTGCTGCTTTGTGCGTTCCTGAGTTCCTCTCTTCACATGGATCCCTGCAACTGACTTCTCCTCTGTTTGAGTTCCTGGCTTTTAATCCCCTTTTTTCTGCTCTCCTGTACTTCTGCTTTGTGGATGCCTGAGTTCCTCTCCCCACTTGGATCCCTGCAGCTGACTGCTCCTCTGTCCAAGTTCCTAGCTTTTTTATCCCCTTTCTCCCACTCTCCCGCCCTGCTGCTTTGGGTGTGCCTGATTTCCCTCTCCTTACCTGGATCTCTGCAGCTGACTGCTTCTCTGTCAGGGTTCCTGGCTTTTAATTCCCTTTTTCCTGCTTTTTCCGATTGAGATATTTCAACAAATGGATGCCCCATTGGAGGCACTCACTCGGTTATGCCAAGAGATTTGGAAGACAGCTACCTGGCCAACTGACTGGAAGAGATCCATATTTGT
>NW_006921631.1:766550-819658 GCF_000298275.1 Orycteropus afer afer
AAATGCTCCTTGGAAGCAAGAATGGCCAGACTTTGTCTCACCTATTTTGGTCATGTTGTAAGAAGGGACCATTCCTTGGAGAAGGATGTCATGCTTGGTAGGGTGAAGGGTCAACGAGAGAGGGGGAGGCCTTCAACGAGATGGATTTACACAGTGGCTGCATTGATGGGCTCAAGTATAGCAGGGATCATGGAGCTGGCGTGGGATCGGGCAATGTTTCATTCTTCTGTGCATGGGGTCGCTATGAGTCAGAAATGACTCGACGGCACCTAACAACAACAACAATCCACATCATTCTTGTTGACTTTACTTTGAGGAGGCTCTTCTTGCCTGGTCATATTTTAAATGCCTTCCAACATGACAGAGTCATCTTCTGGCACTGTATCAGAAAATTTTTCATTGATATTCATAATGTTTTCAGTGGCATATTTTTTCAGAAGTGGGCCACCTCTTCCTTCTTCCTAGTCTGTCTTAGTCTGGAACCTCCACTGTAACCTGTCCACCTGGGTGATACTGCTGGTATTTGAAATACCAGTGGCACAGCTTCCAGCATCACAGCAACACACAAGCCACCACAGTACAACAAATTGATAGATGAGTGGTGGATTGTTAATTTGATAGATATAAAATTGCACTCCATTGTTATTTGAGCAAACATCTTCTTGTTCTTTAATGTGACCAGTCTTCTAAATGCATATCCATTTTATTAATTTTGTCTTACCTAAACGAACTCCTCCTTAACGTCTAAAACAGAAACTGCTAGTTTCCCCCCTACAAAACTTCTTGATTTATAGTCATCCCCACCCAATAGTGGAACCTTTATACCCAGTATCTCAGGACAAAGTCATAGAGTCTTTCTTGACTCCTCTCTCCCACACATTACATTCAACCCATTAGCTAATTCTATGACTTTTTCTTCAATGGAACCTGGAATATCATACAATCAAAGATAGCCTATGCCATAAAGTGACACAAGTGGGGGGGGTGATGTAACTGTACTATATCTTACTCATGATTGTGACTACTTGATTGTACAAAATTTATTAAAATGGACCCTTAAAATGAAAGAATTTACTATGTGTAACTTACATACCTATAACACTGATCTAAAATTTTCCTCTTAACAAGAAAATTTCCCATTCAATTTACTGTGCTTTAAAAGAAATCCAGTTTCCATGATGTTTTAGTTTGTGTCCTTGATTTTTCACTTGGATACAAAAGTTGCCAATTCATGAAGATTTCTCCCTGCTTGCTCTTGCCTGAATGTATTTGATTCTCGAAAAAACACTTGAGTCACATAATCCACTTATCTTGCAGCTATTCCATGTGCTTGTAGTGCCCAGTGGGATAGGTATTAAGTGTTCTTGAAGCTTGAGCAGCTGTGTGTGATGTCTCCTCATGAACTTCACCACTGAAGTCCCTATGCAGTTGGTCATTTCAAAATACAGAAAACAAATCCATTGCTGATGAGTCAAATTCTGACTCCTAATTACACTATAAGACAGAGTAGAACTGCTCCATAGGGTTTCCAAGGCTAAAATCTTTATGGGAACTGACTGCCACATCTTTCTCCTTTGAAGGAGTGGTGGATTTCAACAATTGACCTTTTGCTTAGCAGCAAAGCACTAACCACTGTGTAACCAAGGCTCCTTAGATGGATATATATGATGCTTAAAATTCCCACTTTCATCAGATTTTATTTGGGGGATGAGTAAAGGTTCTGTGAATGCCACAGAGGAGCAACCTGCAAACAGCTTAAACCTTAACATGGATTCAATAATCATTTATTTACAGTTTCCAGTGCTTTAAGGGAATGAGTTAAGTTAAAACCAAACCTGTGCTTTGGAGTTGATACCAACTATAGGACAGAGTAGAACTGCCTCACAAGATTTTCAAGTCTATAATCTTTACAGAAGTAGACTGCCACAACTTTCTCCCACAGAACAGCTGGTGCTCAAGCACTTAACCATTGCATCAACACTTTTAGGATCCTTAGGGAAAAGGAATACATCCAGAGAAAGAAGAACTTTAAAGAAGATATGGGTTGAAGAGTTCTAGGAAATCAATACAAACAGTGGGTGCCCTGAAAATCAGGGTCCAATGTTGATTGACATGTAGGATGGCCAGAAATTGAAACTAGGAAGACCCTTTTAATTGTGCCATTCCCAGTTGTTAAACAGCCCTAAGAGATATGTACTATTATTATCCTTATTTTACATGATGAGACTGAAGGCAGGTAACATTAAAAATATAAACTGCAAATTTTCATCGTGTTATGGAATATGCTGTCTTAGTGGATAATGTAAGTTAGCATAGACTCCTTTATCTGGTTGCTTTGTTGTCACTCAGCAACAAGACAGACTTTAATGAATGGGAGATAGAATGTTTGGACGAAAGTGAGGTGACAAAACGTCAAGTGCACTTTTTTTGCACTTTTTTGTACTAGGGTGGTAAAATGTACCGAAGGCAAATGTCTCTTCAACAGAGCCTGATGTAATAGAATGTGCATGGCCTTCAGGGTTAGATAAGTCTAGGGTTGTTGTGTTGATGTTGTTAGGTGCCATTGAGTTCACTCCAAGTCATAGAGACCCTATATACAACAGAACATAACACTGTCTGGTCCTGTGCCAGCCTCACAATCCTTGCTATACCTGAGCCCATCGTTGCAGTCACTATGTCAACCCATTTGTTGAAGGTCTTCCCCTTTTTGGTGACCCTCCACTTTACCAAGCATTATAGTCTTCTCCAGGGAATGGTTCCTTCTGACAACGTAGGTGAGATGAAGTCTGGCCATTCTCACTTCCAAGGTGCATTCTGGTTGCACTTCATTCAGGACAGATTTGTTAGTTCTTTTAGCAATCCATGGTATTTTCAGCATTCTTCGCCAACACCACAACTCAAAAGCATCAATTCTTCTTCAGTCTTCCTTATTCATTGTCCAGCTCTCACATGCATAAAAGGTGATTGAAAATGCCATGGCTTGGGTTAAGTGCACCTTAGTCTTCAAGGGGATATCTTTGCTCTTCATCACTTGAAGGAGGTCTTTTATAGCAGATTTGCTCAATGAAATATGTCTTCAGATGTCTTGACTGCTGCTTCCATTGATGTTGATTGTAGAACCAACTAATATAACGTCCTTGACAACTTCAATCTTTTCTCTATTTACTGTGCAGCTCTTTATCGGACCAGTTGTGAGGATTTTTGTTTTCTTTATATTGAGATAGTGGTGTAGTGCCTGAGGCATTTGACTGCTAACCAGTAGGCTGGTGGTTCAAACCCACCAGCCACCCCTCAGAAGGAAGGTCAGACAATCTACTTAGGTAGTGATACCACCTCAGAAACATGAAGAGGGGTTGCTATGAGTTGGATCTGACTCCATAGCAATGGGGCTATTTATTTATTTATTTTGGTTTAGTTCATACTGCAGAGTGTAGTCTTTAATCTTTATCGGTAAATGCTTCGACCCATCTCACTTTCAGCAAGCCAGGTTGTCATCTAAATATCAGAGATTGTTAATGAGTCTTCTTCCAATCCTGATGCCATGTTCTTCTTCATATAATCCAGTTTCTCAGATTATTTGCTCAGCATACAAGTTGAATAAGTATGGTGAAAGGATACAACCCTGACACACTCCCTTCTTGATTTTAAACCATGCAGTATCTCCTTGTTCTGTTCAAATGACAGCCTCCTGATCTATGTATAGGCTCCTCATGAATACAATCAAATGTTCTGAAATTCCCATTCTTCTCAATATTATCCATAATTTGTTATGATCCACAGAATCAAATGATTTTGCATAGTCAATAAAACATAAGTAAACATCTTTCTGGTATTCCATCTGACATCAGCAATGATATCCCTGATTCCATGTCTTCTTCTGAATCCAGCTTGCATTTCTAGAAGCTCTCTGTCAATATACTGCTGCAACCATTTTTTAATTTTCTTCAGTAAGATTTTACTTTCATGTGATATTAATGATATTGTTGAATAATTTTCACATTTTATGGGATCACCTTTGTTTGCAATGGGTACAAATGTGAATCCCTTTCAGTCAGTTGGCCAGGTAGCTGTCTTCCAAATCTCCTGGTATAGCTGAGTGAGTGTCTGCAGTGGGACATCAGTTTGTTGAGATATCTCAATAGGTATTCTGTCAATTCCTGGATCCTTGTTCTTCACCAATTCCTTCAGTGCAGCTTTGACATCTTCCTTCAGTACCATTCATTCTTGATTATATGCCATCTCCTGAATTGGATGAACATAGACCAATTCTTTTTGATACAGTGACTCTGTGTATTCCTTCCATCTCCTTTTGATGGTTCCTGCATCATTCAATGATTTTCCCCATAGACTCTTTCAATGCTGCAACTCAAGGCTTAAATTTTTTCCTCAGTTTTTTCAGCTTGATAAATGTCAAGCATGTTCTTCCCTTTTGATTTTCTAACTCCAGGTCTTTGCACATTTCATTATAGTAATTGGCTTTGTCTGATCAAGCTGCCCTTTGAAATCTTCTGTTCAGCTCTTTTATCTTGTCATTTCTTCCATTTGCTTTAGCTACTCACTGTTCAAGCGAAGTTTCAGAGTCTATTCTGACATCCATTTTGGTCTTTTCTTCCGTTCTCATCTTTTTAATGAGCTCTTGCTTTCTTCATGGGTGATGTTCTTGACGTCATCCCACAATACCTCTGGTTTACCCAAATTGGTATTCAATGCATTAAATCTATTCTTTAAATGCTCTTTAAATTCAAGAGAGATATTATCAGGTCATATTTTGGCTCTCATGGACTTGTTTTAATTGTCTTCAACTTCAGTTTGAACATGCATATGAGCAGTTGATGGTCTGTTCCACAATCAGCTCCTGGCCTTGTTTTAGCTGATGATATTGAACGTCTCCATTGTTTCTTGCCACAAATGTAGTCAATCTGACTCCTGAATATTCCATCTGGTAAAGTTCATGTGTATAGCCCTCTCTTATGTTGTTGAAAAAAGGTATTTGCAATGAATAAGTTGTTGGTCTTGCAAAATCTATCATGCGATTTCCAGCGTTATTTCTATCACCAAGGCCATATTTTCCAACTACTGGTAACTCTTCTTTGTCTCCAACTTTGGCATTCCAGTCACCAGTGATAATCAAAACATCTTGATTGCATGTTCAGTCAATTTCAGATTGCAGAAGTTGGTAAAAAAAAATCTTCAATTTCCTCATCTTTGGATTTGGTGGTTGGTACATAGATCTGAATAATAGTAGTATTAACTTGTCTTCCTTGGAGGCATATGAATATTATCCTATCACTGACAACATTGTACTTCAGGACTGATCTTGAAACAGCCTTTGTGATGATGAATGCCACACCATTCCCCTTCAATTTGTCATTCCCAACATAGTAGAACATATCATTGTCTGATTCAAAATGGCCAAAACCAGTCCATTTCAGCTCACAAATACCCAGGATATCAATCTTTATGCATTCCATTTCATTTTTGACAACTTCCAATTTTCCTAGATTAATACTTTGTACCTTCCATATTCCAATTATTAATTGATGTTTGCATCTGTTTCTATTCATTTTGAGTCATGCCACATTGGGCAATGGAGGTCCCGAAAGTTTTACTCTATCCATATCATTAAGGTTGTCTCTACTCTGAGGACTCAGCTCTTCCCCAGTCAAATTTGAGTGCCTTCTGACCTGATGGACTCATCTTTCAGCACTATATTGGACAATGTTTCAGGGCTTTTCATAATGTTTTCCAGTAATATATCAGACAGTGTTTCACTGCTATTCATAAAGTTTTCACTAGCCATTTGTTTGAGAAGTGGATAGCCTCTTCTTTCTTTCAAGTCTCTCTTAGCCTGGAAGCTCTGCTGAAACCTGTCCACTATGGGTAACCCTGCTGGCATTTTGCAACACCAGTGGCATAGCCTCCAGCCTCACAGCAACATGTAAGCCACCACAGGATGACAATCTGACAGAACAGTTCGTCTCCCTTAGTTGTTCCTAACCCCTCTGCACCCACATATCTGGGGTCCCAGCCTTAAAACAGAACCTCCCCAAAGCAAAAAGCATTTATCATGGTGCTGCTTATTGGTCCAGTTGTGAGGATTTTCATTTTCTTTATGTTGAGGTATAATCCATTCTGCGGACTGTAATCTTTAATCTTCATCAATAAGTGCTTCAAGTCATCTTCACTTTCGGCAAGCAAGGTGCGTCATCTGCATATCATAGTTTGTTAATGAGTCTTTCTCCAATCCTGATGCTGTGTTTTTCTTCATGTAGTCCAGCTTCTCAAATTATTTTCCATGAGGGTAGAGGCATTATTTCAAATACCAGTATTTCAAACATTTTATTTCAAATAAAAGCATAAATATTATATGATTCCATTTATATGAAGTGCTCAGACAAGCAAAACTATTTGTCTTAGCTATCTAGTGCTGCTATAACAGAAATACTACAAGTGAATGGCTTTAACAAACATAAATTTGTTTTCTCACTGTTTTGTTGTTATTAAGTGTCATTGAGTTGGCTCTGACTCATAGCAACCCTATGTACAATAGAAAAAAACACTGCCCGGTCTTGTGCCAGCCTCACAATCCTTGTTATACCTGAGCCCATTGTTGTAGCCACCATATCAACCCATCTCATTGAGGGCCTTCCCTGACTAGAAATCCAAAATTAGGGTGCTGGCTCTAGGGGAAGGCTTTCTATCACTGTGAGCTCTGGAAGAAGGTCTTTATCTCCTTTGAGCTTCTGCTCCTGGGCCATCTTCATGTGGCTTGGCCTCTCTCTTTCCCCCTCTTTATTTCTCTCCCTTACTTGTGTAGACTGTTTTATATCTCAAAAGAGATTGATTTAAAGCACATTTTACACAAATCCTGTCTTGTTAACATAACAAAGACAAACAATTCCCAAATGGGATTATAACAGGCATAGAAGGTAAGACTTGCAACACATATTATTTTGGGAAAATTCAATCCATAACACTATTCTTTAACAACATCACTAACATCAGCATCAGCATCAGCATCATCAGAACAATGGTTGCACTGCCTGTTGGGGGATGGAGACAAGGATTAGTTGGGAAGAGATATGGAAGAATTTTCTGGGGAAATAATGTTATATTTCTTGAAAGGAATTTGGATTATACAGGTGTATATATTTGTCAAAACTCAGCAAATTTTCACTTAAGATTTATGTGTTTCATTACATATAAATTGTAAATCAAAAGAAAATAAAAATGTAAACAAATATTTAGCATGACTATACATGCTAGTACATCTGGGGGGAATGTAATGATGGCTACAATATGCCTAGAACCACATTAACAAAATAAATGAATGGATTGATGGAAGTATGATAAGGCTATAATAAAACAAGTTTTATAAAATGTTAATGGTAGAATTTCACTGGTGGGCATGGGGTGGTCATTGTAAAATACTTTAAATTTTTCTGTACATTGGAAAATGTTCTTAATATAATGTTGAAAAAGACAAAACAAATGATTGCTATGCAATCACTGTTCATTGATTACACTGAAGGCTTCCCCATTGCTTCACTCTAAAGAAAATTCTCCCATGAAAGCCATGGAGCACATCTTGTTTGTTGCTGGAACCCAGTCATCTTTTGAACCAGTCTGTGTTGCTCTGTACTGTTATCTACATTCTTCTTAACGTGTTCTTCTCTCTGTCTGTGACTCCATGCTGTTACCTCTGTATCACTCTTCTCTTTCTTAGGTTATTCTTCTTTGTCCTCCCTAAATATAAGTCTAAAATCTCTCTCTCTCTAATTTCTTCTTCACACTTCCACTAAGTCTTATGTCTTCAGATATGACATCTACTCCTACTAAAAGAAAAAAACAAAACTGCCATCAAATTGATTCTGACTCATAGCGACCTTATAGGACAGGGTAGAACTGCCCCATAGGGTTTCTAATGCTTTAAATCTTTATGGAAGCTGATTGTCTCTGGTGGGCTCAAACCATTGACCTTTTGGTTAATACATAAATGTGTTGACCACTCTACCACCAGAGCTGCAGACATCTATGCCAATAACTACCAAACCTATTACCAGCCCTAATTCCATTCCAGGGTGTCAGTCATATATTCTGTACTGTTTTCTGCTCCCTTCTACCTGAATGACCTCAGAATCGCACACTCAAGTCACTACATGTCTGTAATTGCCTCTGTCTGTTCCTAGCTTTTGTCTGTGTTCATTGTACCACCAGTTGTTTTCTCCATGCCCTGAGACTCCTTCCCATCCATTTAGACTCAATTGAAGAGCCTTATAAAGTGTCCCCAGACCTCTCCAAATGGAAAGAATCTCTCTTGTGCCCAGTACTTCATTTGATGTCCCCTTATCTTGATTTTCTCTCCTGCATTATAATTATTCCTGTGTTGACCCTTTGCCCCTAACTAGCTGTTAGGTCCTTAAAGAGGAGAGTACCCTCATCTGATCCATCTTTGTAGCCTTCAGAGTGCCTAACAGAGAGTTTTGCATATTATTGAAAATAAATGAACCATTGCTTATTTAACTAATGAAAATTATTGTTGTTGTTGTTAGGTGCCATCGAGTCATCTCTGACTCATAGTGACCTTATGCACAACAGAGAGAAACACTGCCCAGTCCTGTGCCAGCTTCATGATCCCTGTTTTACCTGAGCCCATCATTGCAGCCATTGTGTCAGTCCATCTCCTTGAGTGCCTTCCCCTTTTTTGTTGACCCTCCACCTTACCAACCATGATATCTTTCTCCAGAGAGTGGTCCCTTCTGACAACATGACCAAAATAGGTGAGACGAAGTCTGGCCATTCTTGCTTCCAAGGAGCATTTCAGGTGCACTTCCTTCAGGACAGATCTGTTAGTTCTTCTAGCAGTCCATAGTACTTTCACCATTCTTCGCCAGCACCACAACTCAAAAGCATCAACTCTTTTTCAGTCTTCCTTATTCATTGTCCAGCTCTCACATGCATATGAGGCGATTGGAAATATCATGGCTTGTGTCAGGGGCACCTTAGTCCTCAAGGAGATATCCTTGCTCCTCAGCACTTGAAACAGTTCCTTCGTGGTTGACCTTCCCAATGCTACACGTTGTCTAATGTCACGACTGCTGCTTCCATTGGCATCAATTGTAGAACCAAGCAATGTGAATTCTTTGACAACCTCAATCTTCTCTCCATTTATTGTGATGCTTCTCATTGGTCTAATTGTGAGGATTTCTGTTCTCTTTATATTGAGACGTAGTCCGTACTGCAGACTGTATTCTTCAAACTTCATCAGTAAGTGCCTCAAGTCATCCTCACTTTCAGCAAGCTAAGTTGTATCTCTGCATATCTCAGGTTGTTAATGATTCTTCCTCCAATCCTGATCCCACGTTTTTCTTCATATAGCCCATCTTCTCGGATTATTTGCTCAGCATATAGATTGAATAAGAGTGGGGAAAGGATACAACCCTGACACACTCCTTTCTTCATTTTAAACCATGTAGTGTCCCCTTGTTCCATTCAAACGACAGCCTCCTGGTCAAGGTACAGGTTCCTCATGAGTATGATCAAGTGTTCGGGAATTCCCATGCTTCTCAATGTTATCCATAATTTGTCATGATCCACACAATAAAATGCCTTTGCATAGTCAAGTAAACATCTTTCTGGTATTCTTTGCCTTGAGCCAAGATCCATCTGACAAAAGCTGTGATATCCTTGTTCCACATCCTCTTCTGAATCCAGCTTGCACTTCTGGAAGTTCTCTGTCAATATACTGTTGCAAACGTTTCTGAATTATCTTCAGTAAGATCTTACTTGCGTGTGATATTAACGATATTGTTCTATAATTTCCACATTCTGTGGGATCACCTTTCTTTGGAATGGGTACAAACATGTATCTCTTCCAGTCAGTTGGCCAGGTAGCTGTCTTCCAAATCTCTTGGCATAACCGAGCGAGTGCCTCCAATGGGGCATTCATTTGTTGAAATATCTCAATGGGTATTCCATCAATTCCCAGAGCCTTGTTCTTCACCAATTCTTTCATCGCATCTTTGACTTCCTCCTTCAGTACCATTGGTTGTAGATCACATGCCACTTCCTGAAATGGATGAAGATTGACCAGTTCTTTTTGGTACAGTGACTCTGTATTCCTGCCAACTTCTCTTGATGTTTTCTGCATCATTCAATATTTTGCCCATAGAATCTCTCAATATTGCAACTCGAGGCTTAAATTGTTTCTTCAATTCTTTCAGCTTGAGAAATGCTGAGTGTGTTCTTCCCTTTTGGTTTTCAAACTCCAGGTCCTTGCACATTTCATTATAGTAACTGGTTTTGTCTTCTCAAGCTGGTCTTTGAAATCTGTTCAGCTCCTTTATCTTGTCATTTCTTCCATTTGCTTTAGCTATTCTCCCCTCAAGGGCAAGTTTCAGATTCTCTTCTGTCATCTATTTTGGTCTTCTCTTCAAGAAGAATAATATAATTAATAAATAATATATAACTATTAATATATAGTTAATAGTTACTATTAATATATAGTTAATGCTATTTTTCCCCTGTGTAAGTTGTTGCTAAACTACATATTTTCTCTTTGCTCCTATTCTCTTTGTCAGCATTTTTTAAAAACTATTGGTGAAATACTATTTTTATGTGTGGATTATTGAGCACAGTGGAATCTTCCAGTGGCCAGATAAAAACACAACATCAAGAAACTGCATCACCATCTTAATTAATATACACATATGTATGCTCAGTTGACTTCCTGAGACAATTTTGCTCAAGTATCAAACTGAAGGTCATTCAAAGATTTAATCCAGAATTGGAAGTAATGACAACAACAAAAATGTTGCCATGGAGTCAATTTCAATTCATAGCAGTTCCATATCCATGTGTTTCAGAGTAGAACTGTGCTTCATAGGGTTTTCAGTGGCTGATTTTTCAGAGGTACATTGTCAGACCTTTCTTTCAAGGTGCTTCTGGATTAATTCAAGCCTGTAACCATTGGGTTAGCAGCTAAGCATGTTAACTGTTTGACCACCTTTGGACTCCAACTCAGAATAGAGCTTTTAAATTTACCTATATTAGAAAAGGAGCTCTTGTGGCATAGTGCGTAAGGCATTTGACCGCTAACCAGAAGGTGGGTAGTTCAAAACCACCAGCCACTCCTTGGAAGGAAGGTTGGGCAATCTACTTCTATAGTGATACTGCCTTGGAAACCCAAGGAGGGGTCACTATGTGTTGGGTTCTACTCGATGTAAGTAAGTTTGGTTTTGGTTTATATTAGAAAATTGGCATAAGGTTACATTATTTTATTATATCCCTTTAGTCGTTGATTCATAAATAGTTTCATTTTAAAAAAGAAAGAAAACCTCTAGAGTATAATCCAGCTATTCAGAAAACACAAACGATAAATATTGGTTAAATAGAGCCACAGTTAAGGGGAAGTTGATCATTATTGCAAACAAAATACTAGAGAAATTTAGAGTTGAAAATGATGTTGAGAATTTAAAATTAACACTTTCATTTTTATGTCAGGAAACTGAAATCTGGAGAGTGTAAGTCACTGTCTGTGGGCAGTTGGTTAATTAAAACAATAGAAGGGAACCCAAGCTCCTGACTTCCTGTACAGTCTTTCTCACTCCCTTCTAACATGTTGTGGTAGTTAAGGTTATTGTCAACCTGCCTGGGCCTGGTTGAGTGGCTGGGCAGCTGGAGGTAGTTATTCCCCCTGATGAGCTGGCGATCAACTCCATAGTGGGATCTACCACAAGCAGCTGAGTAGCTGCCTTCGGGATGTGGTCTGCTTCTCCTGTATAAGAAGCAGCTTTGGGAATGGTCTCTAGCTTATGGCATGCTTGAACCCTGCATGTAGCCAAATTGTTGTTGAGCAGCCTGCCATACTCTGTCGATCTTGAGACTTTCAGTGGATTTGAATCAATGGCCTGCTGTGTTGTTTGGTAACATCGGGACTTTGCCATTTTATTTGTTGACCTAGGGCTTGTTAGTTTCAGCAGCCAGTAACTGCCTGAGTGAAGAGATACCTCTAGCTTCAGTTGGCCGGGAACTAACGGCGGAGTTGAAGCCCAAGGTAGAGGGGCTTTCACCCAGCCCTTAGAGCCTGGCACTTGGAATTCAGACTTCTAGCCTCCAAAAACTGTAAGAGAATAAATTCCTGTTTGTTAAAGTCATCCCATTTGTGGTATATTTCTGTTAGAGCAGCACGAGGTAATTGGAATATGTGTTGCAAAAGATCTTGAAATAAAATAGTTGCCTGAAAATTATTTCCCCCATCTCTCCCTCCACCCCCTGCCATTGAGCTCTCTTCCTTTATTTGTTTTTATCTCATACAGAAGGGAGGGCATTGGTGGCAATGATAGAATTCTTGCCTTCCATACAGGAGATCCAGGTTTGATTCTTAGCTAGTATACCTCAAATGCAGCTACCACATCTGTCAGTGGAGGCTTGCATGTTGTTATGGATTCTATATGCAAGAGATCGTGAGGGTGGCACAGGACCAGGCAATGTTTCATTCCACTGAGGGCAGCTAACAACAAACAACAAATGTAGTGAAATGGGCAATGGAGCAGATTAGTGGTGGCAACTGTGGTCATTGTGTTGGTTATTAGCTACTTGAGCTTGGACAAGTTACTTAATTTCTCAGTCTCCTCTTTTCATTGGTAAAGTAGGTATAGTGCCTACTTTGTTGGGTTTTGGTGATGTTTAAATCTGATAATACTGTGAGTGTCACATAGTCAGTGTTTAATGAATATTACCAATTATTATTATTATTTTACCATCAAATAGACAGCTGAGACTGGGGACAAAGAGAACAGAAAAAAGTTTGGAAGTAGATTTGAAGTAGAACAAGGCAAGGATACCACCATGACAACATTCACAAGAGAAGACAATTCTCTACCTTTGTAGTGCCTAAGGCATTTGACTGCTAACCAAAAGGCTGGCAGTTCAAACCCACCAGCCACCCCTCAGAAGGAAGGTTAGGCAATCTACTTCCATAGTGATACCACCTCAGAAAACCAAGGAGGGGTTGCTCTGAGTCATATCCAACTCGAAGGCAGTGAGTTTGGTTTTTTGGTTTTTAATGCTGAAAGGGAGCTCTGGTGGCATAGTGCCTAAGGCATTTCACTGATAACCAGAAGGCTGGCAGTTCAAACCTACCAGCTACTCCTTGGAAGGAAGATTGGACAATCTACATCCACAGTGATACCACCTCAGAAACCAAAGGAGGGATCGCTATGAGTCAGATCCGACTCAATGGCAAACGCTGAAAAGCCACAATCCTTGAGTGTAAGTCTTAAAAGAAGCTTAATTTATCTAAAATTTAGATTCAAAATGGAGGCATTTTAAAAAAAAGACAGAGACTAGAAAGTTATATACAGTTTTTCATGTGCCATGGGCAGGTGAGAAAAATATAAAGAGGGACAAATAGAGAGTTGTAGAAGATCTCACCATTTGTGCACCAAGACTGCTCTTTCCGAACATTGTTGCTGGCTGATCAACTTGTCATACTGATCACAGCCTGCTGGGTGAGAAAATAAGATTGGAAATAATTTTGGCCATTAAAAAAAAACAAACACAGTTTTTAAATAACAGGTGATAGTGTTAGCAAGAAGTTTGTTAGATAAAATTCACAGTTTATTTGTAGAGAAGTACATTGTTATCTGGTATAAATAAATGTAGGTGCATGTGGTGCAATAATATTTGGCAAACTCAACACAGGGCTCATGGTCTTGACTTCCAAGATGAGCTTAGTCTTAGATGAACTTCTCCTCTGTCAGGGGAACAGTGTGGTTGAGTTCCTACATATTCTTCTCCATTTCATACTGTGAAAAAGGAGATGAAGGCAGCATCCTTCATCCAAGGATGACTTCTTCCAACCTCATGAGGAGGAGACAGAGTCACTATCAATAGCCCAAGTCTTATTTCTATGAGGCCAGACATACCACTCTCCAACCTTTCTACTAACTCTGACACTAGCCTTCCCTTCCATGGTACTCACTACTTCTCTGGCATCTGCCCTGCTCAGGCAAGTGTTACAAAGCTCTTTTAGCTCTGCTGATAGGTACATCTAGGTGTACACCAGTCTGCCAGTGATCCTCCTACCAGAGAGCATTCAGGTGTCTCCGTCTGTGGGCCAGCAAGTTTGCTGCTGTCTCTCATGCCTCTTGATTCCACTGCTGTCATCTTCTGCCAGAATGTCTCTGACGAGGTATCTCTGCCAAGAAGGTCCAGCACAAGGATCTTAGGTCCAAGGACATGCTACTCTTCTGTCTTGATGGTAGTGAGATTTCCTCTTTCGACCTCTAGGAAGGCACATTTTAAGTCAGGCAGAGTGACAAAACTAACCGATCCCAACAATAGAGTTCCATACACCTTATTTGTTCCATAGTGATACTGCCTCGGAAACCCAAGGAGGGGTCGCTATGAGTCGGGGCCAACTCGACGGCAAATAACAACAACAACAACAACACCCTGTAATCTGGTGAGAGTTACAAAGACCATGGCTAGAAAATCCATGCCAATTCACTGCACCACACTTACCAAGAACCAAATATTAGCTAACGCAGCCCTTGGATTTGTATTGGGATAATAATAATCAATATCTATGATGCCTCCTTTGCAACCCTACAGCAGCCATACTACAGTGAGTATTACTTCTGCCTTCCAAAGTTATTCTCCCTACTTCCCAGAGAGAGATGCAACATGAGGCAGGTTCATAACAGAACTTAGCCAAAACTCATAGGAAAGAAACTGAACCACAAACACTACAAAACTCTCAGACTCCTTGACTAACTGTGTGTTTGAAAGTAGGTGGAAAGATGGAGATGAGAAGGAGAAAATTCACTGGCCATCCCATTCCCCATCAATATTTCTACAAAGAGTCAACATCTACATTTTACCCAGCCTGCTAGCATGGCATGTTGATTCACTGATTAATCCATTCAACAAATATTTATGCATTATCTTCTATGTGGCAGATACTGAGAATACAGCACTGGGGGAAAAAAGATAAAAATATATACTTTTATAGACTTACATTCTGTTGATAGAGACAGAAAATAAATAATATAAATGTGCAAATACCATATTTTTACATAAGTAACATGTACAATATATGGTTTTTGCAAACTATACAACTGCCTTAGAGTTAGCTCCTTATGTGTGCTATGTACATTATATGAGAGTGTGTTATTTACAAGAATGTATATGTGAAAAGGGAAAGCCAGGAGACCAGGACAGAGTGAGCAAGTGGCAGGGATCCAGGTAAGGGGAGGGACCCAGGCCCCACCCCCAAGCAGTGGGAAAGCAGGGGAGAGGAAAGAAAAGCCGGGGGGCCAGGACAGAGTAGCAAGTGGCAGGAATCCAGGCAAGGGGAGGGAGGAGAGGTTTTGAACAGCTAAGGGAGACACACTTGTCTGTCAGTTTGTCATACTGTGGTGGCTTGTGTGTTGCTGTGAGGCTTGAGGCTGTGCCACCAGTGTTTCAAATGCCAGCAGGGTTGTACATGGTGAACAGGTTTCAGCACGGCTTGCAGACTGAGACAGACTAGGACGAAGTAAGAGACCATCCACTTCTCAAAGAATTGGCCAGGGAAAACCTTATGAATACCAGAGAAACACTGTCTGATACATCACTAGGCAACTTCATGAATAGCCCAGAAACATTGTCTGATACAGTGCAGAAGGATGAGCCTCTTAGGTCAGAAGGCTCTCAAAATACAACGTGGAAAGAGGTTCATCATCAGACTAGAACCAACCTTACTGATATGGATAAAGTAAAGCTTTCAAGACATCCGTTTGTTGATGTGGCACAACTCAAGTTGAGGAGAAACAGTTGCAAATAACCATTAATAATCCGAACAAATTGTGGATAACATTGAGAAGAATAGAATTCCAGAACACTTAATTTTTCTTGTGAGCAAACTGCACAAAGACCAGGAGGCTGTCATTTGAACAGAACAAGGGGACACTGCATCGTTTAAAATCAAGACAGGACTGAGTCAGAGTTGTATCCTTTCACTGTACTTATTCAATCTATATGCTGAGCAAATAATCTGAGATGCTGGACTATATGAAGAAGAATGTGGCATCAAGATTAGAGGAAGAATCATTAACCTGAGATATGCTGATGACACAACTTTGCCTGTTGAAAGTGAGAATGACTTGAACCACTTACTGATGAAGATTGAAGACTACAGTCTGCAGTATGGATTACATCTCAATATAAGGAAAATTAAAATGCTCACAACTGGACCAATAAGCAGCATCACAATAAATGGAGAAAAGATTGAAGTTGTCAAAGACTTCACATTGCTTGATTCTACAATCAATGCCAATGGAAGCAGCAGTCAGGACATCAGACTACGTATAGCACTGGGCAAGTCAGTGGAAAGGGACCTCTTGCAAGTGCTGAGGAGCAAAGATGTCTCCTTGAGGACAAGTCATCATATTTTCAGTCACCTCATCTGCATGTGAGAGCTGGACAATGACTAAGGAAGACTGAAGAATTGATGCTTTTGAGTTGTGGTGTTGGTGAAGAATGCCATAGACTGCTAAAACAACTAACAAATCTGTCCTGGAAAAAGTGCAGCTGGAATTCTCCTTGGAAGCAAGAATTGCCAGATTTTGTCTTACCTACTTTGGTCATATTATCAGAAGGGACCATTCCCTGGAGAAGGATGTCATGCTTGGGAAGATGGAGGGTCAACGAAAGAAGGGAAGACCCTCAACAAGATAGATTGACACGGTGGCTGTGGCAATGGGCTCAACTATAGCAGGGATTGTGGGGCTGGCTCAGGACTGGCCAGTGTTTGGTTCTGCTGTGCATAGGGTTGCTATGAGTCAGAGACAACTCGATGCCACCTAACAACAAAGTGTGTGAAAAATGTAGTGTTTATATAGGAGGAGGAAAGCAGAAGATAGGGTCAGCGAGGTAATGCAGGAATTAGGAGGAAGGACTGGGAATGTAGGCCATTTTAAGGACTTTGGCTTTTGCTTTGAATGAGATGGGAAAGCATGGAAGGTTTTGAACAGAGAAGCAACATCATCTGACTTATATTTTAATAGGATCTTTCAAGGGTAGAAGTGGGAGAGAGGTTACAAGTCTACTGAAATAGTCCAAGCAGGATATAACCATTTTTATCATGGATGGTATAAGGATGGTAACAATTTGGGTGTCATCATGATATAAATGCCATGTAAAGCCTTGAGATATGATGAGATCACTTAGGGAATGTAATAGATTGAATGGTGGCCCCCCACAATATAGGTTCATCTAGAACCTTAATTGGGAATAGGGTCTTTGCTGGTACAATTTAGTTAGTGGTCTCAAGATGAGATCATCTCCAGTTATCTGCATGAGACCTAAATCCAATGAGAAATGCCTTGGTGAGAGAAAAAGGCAGAGAGATATTTGACACAGACATGGGGGAAGAAAGTGATGTGAAGATGTAGGCAGAGATTTCAGTGATGAATCTGCAGGCTCGGGATTGCTAGCATGGAGCTAGGAGAGAGGCATAAAACAAATTCTCCCTCAGAACCTCCACAAGGAAACAAACCCAGCTAACACCTGGATTTCAGACTTCTGGCCTCCAGAATTATGGGAGAATACACTTCTATTATTTTAAGCCAACCACTTTGTAGTAATTTGTCACAATGGCCCTAGGACATCAATGCAGGGAGTGAGTGTATAAAGCAAAAGTGTCCAAGGATTGAAGGCTGGGGAATTCCAATGTTTAGAGGAAAGGGAGATAAGGAAGAAACAGCAAAGAGACCAAGAAGAGAGCTATAATGGTACAAGTTCTCCTGGAAGCCAAATATAGAAAATGTCAAATACTATTGCTATGTCAAATAAGATAAGAATCAAGACATAACCATTGGTTTTAGCAACTTGGAGGTCATTGGACATCTTCATGAGGCAGTTTCAGTAGAGTGGAGGGAGATGAAGAATGTATAAGGTATTTGTTTGGGAGACCAGGAAGGAGAATTAAGTAGAGAAATAAAATGTTGCTAGGCAGCATAAAGGACCATTTGGATTGGTAGTGGTGACTTTAAAGTGAGACCAGTCAACATCATTGGCATCTTTTCCCCAGACACATTCAGACACATGCATGCTGCTGCAGAGGAGGGAGAGGGTTGGATATAACCAAGGTTAGGGTTTTACCAAGCAAGTATGATGAAATAAGATAGAGACATGGGATTTGAAAGTGTATGAATTATTGTGAAGATATGATTGCAATTTTTTGATGATGGAATTTAAGCTGCATAAGGAAAATAAGTAGAAATGAGACTATTGAGAGATGATCAAAGGGTCAATAAATTAAAGGAACAGTGATATTAAAGGATTGTTAACTTGGGTTGTTGTTGTTAGGTGTCAACGAGTTAATTTTGACTCGTAGTGATTCCTGTGACAAAGTAGAACTGCCCATAGGTTTTCTAGGCTATAATCTTCATAGGAGGAGATCACCAGGTCTTTCTCCAGTGGAGCCACTGGATGGATTCAAACCACTGACATTTCAGTTAAGTGCTCAGATTAATTGTTAGACCACCAGAGTTCCTTGTTAACTTGGATACTACAGAGATTGAGAGCTAGGACTCTCTAGGTTGCAGTTTAGGATGTTTGATATCGAGATTACAGATGACTGCAGTTACTGATAATGAAGAGTTCTACAGCAGGACATGATTAACTGGCATGCTATGAACAGTCAGCATTTAGCTAAACAAAACTTTTCCTAAAACTTTTATTAGTCCACAAAATTGTAATTGTCCCTTTTAATACTTAGGCATAATTGTTTTGTGACCTTCTGTCCCTATTTCTCTTGATTGATCTATGGCATACTAAAAACACAATTACCAGACATTTGAAAATCCACCTTGAAACTATTTTCAAAGTCCATAGGAAAAGTGTTTTTAGACGAATACTTTGCCTGACAGTTACTTTAATATGATTTTATTCAAACTATATAGTACACCTAGTATGAACTCATTGAGTAGGTATTGTTATTGTTGCTCTTTTTTTTACTATTGTTCACTCCCATACACACCCTTCCCTGGAGTAATTTGAAACCATCTGTGGTGGTTACGTTTGTGTGTCAACTTGGCTGGGCCTGGTTGAGTAGCTAAGTAATATTCCCCATGATGAGACTGGTAATCAACTCCATGGTGGAATCTACTGTAAGCAGCCGAGTAGCTGCCTTAGGGATGTGGTCTGCTTCCCGTATGTAAGCAACAGCTTTGGGAATGGTCTCTAGCATATGGCACGCTTAAACTCTGCATGTAGCCATGTAATTGTTCAGCCATCTGCCATACTCTGCCAACCTTGGGACTTTCAAGGAACTTGAATGAATAGCCTTCCATGTGGTTTGGTAGCATTGGGACTATGCCTTTTTACTTGTCAACCTTGGGCTTGTCAGCCTCAGCAGCCAGCAGTTGTCTGTGTGAAGAAAAGCTTCTAGCTTCAGAGGACTGGGAGCAGAAGGCAGAGCTGAAGCCCAAGGCTGAGGGTCTTTCACCCAGCCCCTAGAGCCTGATACTTTGAACTCAGACTTCTAGCCTTCTGAACTGTAAGAGAATAAACTCCTGTTTGTAAGACCATCCCATTTGTGGTATATTCTTGTCAGAGTGGCACTAGGTAACCAAAACAAAATCATTATCAGAAAATCAGCTTTTGTTTCTATGATTTCTCATAAATTTTACATTCTAGAAAAAGTTAGATAAAAAAATCCCAGTGATCCTTTTCATAAGCACTGAATTACACATTTTAGACTTATGTATAATGTCAGAATGTAGGTGAAAAGGCAGTATGGTTTCGGATATCGTTTCCTGGGTGAATCTGATAAAAGTAAGGTGAGAAAATTTAGGCAGCTGCAACCTTTGACTTTAATTAAGGCACATAAAAATAGGTGAGTGGAAACTAAGGGTTACTGAGCCCATGATTCTCAGGCAGCAGAGTAAGATAACCATGCTGAGACAGCAGACATCACCTCCATGGCAGCTCCTGAACTCATCAGTGGAAACTGAACATGGAGGAGAGTTTGTCAGTTGTCATCAGCTGTGCTCCATGTCCACTTTCCTGTGCATGTTGGCCATCACTCTAAGGTTCAAAGCAGGAAGGGATTATTGACTGTTATAGTTGGGAGGAACTTTGCAAAGATATGAGGCTTACTAATATGATGTCAGATTGGTAGAACCATTAATTAATTTCAAACATTAAGGTTTGGTCCAAAGAGGAACAGTATAGTTCGTATCAGGTGAAACATGGGGATAGTGAGGAGGCAACTTCTGGAAATCTGAGACTACCATGAGAATCTGTCTTGGAGGGTGGTGGGGCTGTCTTTCTCTTCTATTACCTAGTATTGTTTAATATTAGAATGCTATGGCAGAAAAAGTCAAGCAGGGTGATGCTCAAACCAAATCGAATTCACCTTTTCCAAGGTGGAAAATCTTTATGGAAGTAGATTGCCTTTCCACAGAGTAGCTGGTGGGTTTGAACCACCAACCTTCTAGTTAGCAGTCAAATGCTTTAGGCACTGCACCACCAGAGCTCCTTAGGGTAATGTTAGCCTGTCGATTTTGGGAAAAGAAAGGAAAACAGGGAACCACCTTGCCCAACATGTGATAAACATGTGCTTGACAGTTTGAATCCTTTTTTTTTTTTTTTTACAATTCTCACAACAATCCCATACAGTAGGTATTAATATTATCACTGTTTTATAGTTAAATAAATAAAAGTTTAGAGAAAATATAATCTTGGGCAACATTACCTGTATTTCAGTGGCAGAAAAGAACTTTGAACTCATGTCTGCCTGACTCCAGAGCCCTTATCTTTCACATCACTACTTTGACTTCCCTTGGTGACCACCAGCTAAAATGTGCAAGGCAGTGTATTATGCCCTGTGTCTAAGTAAAGGAGCTCTGGTGGTATAGTTGATAAGACATTTGGCTGCTAACCAGAAGGTCAGTGGTTCAAACCCTACCAGCTGCTCTGTGGGAGGAAGATGAGGCAATCTACTTGTTTTAGTTACCTCTAGTGCCACTCAAACAGAAATACCACAAATTGGTGACTTTAACTAACAGGAGTTTATTCTCTTACAGTTTTGGAGGCTAGAAATCCATGTTCAAAGTGCCAGGCTCTAGAGGCTAGGTGAAAGCCCCTTGACCTTGGTCTTCAGCTCTGCCTCTTGCTCCCGGACCACTGAAGCTGGAGGCTTTCTTCACTCAAGCAGCTGTTGGCTGCTGAGACTGATAAATCCAAGGTTGACAAGTAAAAAGGCACAGTCCCAATATTAACAAACTACACAGCAGGCCATTGATTCAAGTCCATTAAGAGTCCCAAGATCTATAGAAAACATGGCAGACTGCTGCATAATGACTCAGCTATGTGCAGGATTCAAGCATGCCAAAATCTACAGACCATTCATAAAGCATCTCCTTATATACTGGAAGCAGACCACATCCTTAAGGCAGCTACTCAGCTGCTCCAGTAGATTCTACCATGGAGTTGATTACCAATTTCACCATGGGGGATAACTACATCCAGCTGCCCAGCCACTCAAAATCAGGCCCAGCCAAGTTGACACATAACTTTAAGTACTACACTACTTCCATGAAGATTTATAGCCTTGGAAACCCAATGCAGCTCACTATGAGTCAGAATCTACTCAATGGCAGTGGGTTTTCTAAGTAATGTATTCTCCTCAATTCACAGAGAGGGGAATAGAGATTAAAAAACTGACATGTCTAAGCTCACACCTGTACTTTGAACTGGTTCAGCCCAGTTCAATCATGGTTGAGGAAGTGACCCTACAACATACTCAATTTTTAAAAAATTCAGCTGAACTGGAGGAATAACTGGTATGGAAAAAATTACAGGTCACAACCCTAAAAGAAACTTAATCTCCCTTTTAGGGCAGTGTATATGTTACATAGCAACCAAATCTCTTGCTGTATAGAGGGAAACAATGCTATCCGGCTCAAAGATGGTGACCAGCCACATCACTTTCCACAGTTTTGCCAATAATCTAATCTCTTACCTCAGGCTCTTGAAAGGCTCACTATGCTTCTTCTAAACCTCCCATTATAGGGCATTCTAGGGCTCTGAGGGCTAAGGTGCGCCTGACACAAGCCATGATATTTCCAGTTGCCTCGTATGCATGTGAGAACTAGACAGTGAATAAGGAAAACCAAAGAAGAGTTGATGCTTTTGAGTTGTGGTGTTGGCGAAGAATGCTAAGAGTACCATAGTCTGCTAAAAGAACTAGCAGATCTGTCCCGGAGGAAGTGCAGCCGATATGCTCCTTGGAAGCAAGGATGGCCAGACTTTGTCTCACCTACTTTGGTCATGTTGTCAGAAGAGACCACTCCCTGGAGAAGAATGTCATGCTTGGTAAGGTGGAGGGTCGACGAAAGAGGGGAAGGCCTTCAACGAGATGCATTGACACAGTGGTTATGATAATGAGCTCAAGTATAGCAAGGATCATGGAGCTGGGGTGGGATCAGACGGTGTTTCGTTCTGCTGTGCATGGGGTCGCTATGAGTCGGAAACGACTCAATGGCACCTAACAACAACAGCAAGGGCTTTCACTGGTAATTGGTAATTTTTCACTGGTAATTTTCCCTTCCAGTTACATTTCCTGTTCATTCAAATTTAAAAATTTAGATCTCTTCCAGTTTTGTTTCATTGGTTATGACTGAACTGGTTTGAACTGGTTCAAAGCCCTGGCTCACGCAAATCATAAATAATAGGATCAACACCAGGACGTTCTATTTTTCTTGAGTCCTAAGCTTCCTAGGGTGATGATAGTCATACAAGAGAAAAGAAAATAGTAAGCTCTCTTGCCCTGGACCTAGACAAAAACAAACAACAATTGTATAGCTCTTTACAGATGACACATCATTTTCATATGTAGTTATCTCTTTAAGCCTTGAGTAACTGTCAGGGATGTAGTAATATTATTTCCCTTTTTTCATATGAAAAAGCAGCTGAGAAAGGCTAAGAAACTGTCCCTATCACACTTAGCTAGTAAACCATAAAGAAGGGTCTGTTTTTGGTCTTTTGACTAGAGATATAATTCACTCATGATATTAGTTTCATACCAAACCAAAACCAAACTCACTGCCGTAGAGTTGATTTCAAATCAAAGCAACCCTTCCTTGGGTTTCCGAGGTGGTATCTCTACAGAAGTAGATTACCCAATCTTCCTCCCAAGGAGTGGCTGGTGGGTTTGAATCACCATCCTTCTGGTTAGCAGTCAAATGCCTTGGGCACTACAGCACATAGGGCTGCCATAACAAAATACCACAAACTGGGGAGCTTATAAGAACATAAATATATTGTCTCACAGTTTTGGAGAGAAGGAGTCTGAATTTGGGGAATTGGAAAGGCTATGGTTTTCTATAAACTAGAGAAAGATCTTTCCTTGTCTCCTCCAGCTTCTGGGATTAGGACCCACCCAAATCTGGTATGACCTCCTGTTAACTAAAAACATCTTCAAAGACTCTGCTTCCAAACAAGATCCTATTCATAGGCACCAGAGGTTTAACATAGCTTTTTTTGAGACATAATTCAAATATAATACTCATTCAATCAATGCTTATTGAGCACTTCCTATGTGTCAAGCATTGTTATAAGGACTTGGAATATAGAGGTCAATGGGGCACAGTTCTGGCTGTCAAAGAACTCACAATATAATAAGGATGGAGACAAATGAACCAGATAATTCTAGTAGATAGCAGTAAGCTCTTACTCTTATCACTACCATAGCATTCTGACAGTGAACTTTGGAGTGAGGTCCTGATGCACAAAGCTATTGAGATACTGATAGCAGGACTCCTTATGGCACCCCAGCCTTTGTCAAAAGCAATAATTTCTTTGAGAAAAGTAAAGTGCTTTCCATTGAAGCAAAGAGGGAATTGATTACTGACTGGATGGAAGGACAATTCTTTTCAGAGCTTAAAATACCTTCCTATCTTTACCTCAAAGGTCTTACTTTCCCATGTTCCAGGTACAATTCTTCTCTACTTCCACACATTCCTTTCCAAAACTGTTCTTAGGCCCAGAAAAGGAAGCACATAATGGCATAGTGCCTAAGGCATTTGACTGCTAACCAGAAGGCTGGCCATTCAAACCCACCAGCCATTCCTCAGAAGGAAGATTGGACACTCTACTTCAGTAGTGATATCACCTCTGAAACCCAAGGAGGGGTCACTGTAAGTGAGATCCAACTCCACAGAAGTGTGTCTGGTTTTGTTTTTAACCTTGGTGGAGAAAGAATAAGAAAGACTTTTAAATGTGAAAGAACAGTAAAGATATAACTTTGTATGGGTTCTAATCAAAAAGTCTCTGAAGAGAAAAAACAAATAATATTTTTATAAAAATTTCTACTGGAAGGCAGCCAGACAGGCTAGGTCAAGTCTAGCCTTGGAGGCAAGCCTTCATGACTATTTTGGGATTTCCAAGAGGAAAGCTACAAGGATGGAGCACAGCTGGACAAAAGGAAGCCAAGAGTTTCATCAACAAAGACTGGATCTTGACTTGTTTTGCAGGGGAAACAAAGGTGGGGAGGCCTTTTATTTCCCTCAGGGATGTGTTGAATATTTAAAAATATTAATTTTGGAACAACAGTGCCTACAATTTTGAAAACAAGCTAACTAAGCCAGAGCTTGAGTTGATTGGATTGGCAGAAAGTTCCTCTGAACCTCCTGAGAATGCCCATTCCAAGTCCCCAAAGCCCTTCAACAGAAAGTCAAAACGACAATATATACAGACCAGGAAATACTCAGCCAGATGGACTGCAACCTCTGGACACCCAAATGTCTCACATAAGCTGTAATTTAGTATTTTGGGTAAGCCCTAGAATTTTGAATGATTACAAGGGAAAAAAAGTTTATTTTAACTATCCACAAATCCTTTGCTGCAAGTTTGTGTCATGTTTTCATCCTTGCGCAGTAATTATCCCCTTCCAGAATACAGGGCCAGCTTCACTTTCTATTGGCAATACTGTTTTTACATACTTTGACGCACCTTTTCCTTGCCCCAAAATACTTGATTTTACCTAAGATTGCCCAACACTCCACTTTGAATCACTTTGCTACACTTAGCCCTTTTTCCTGCAGTCTCCCAATTCAAAGTTTGCCGGTACAACAAACAGCACAGCCAGTCAGTGTTCTCCTTTACTACAGGTAGCTACATTTTGAATTCTAGAATCAATGTATTAAATCAAAAGAATAACTATCTAATGGCAGAATTTTGAGTCATCAAGGCAAATTAGGAAATAGTTCCTTCATTCCTGCATATTACAACACAAAGAAAATAATTTGACTTGTTTCTATTTCCAAAAACACACTATGAAAATATTGTGGTTATCCATAGTATAATTTATAAACTCATGGAATCTTGTTACACAGAAAGAAAAAGAAAAAATTGTTGTTTTAATATTTTTTTCTTCAGTTATGGAATATAAGAGTCAAAATTGTAAAGATGTCACGTTTCCCAAAGTTGATTTATCAATACAATTTCAATCTTAATTCTTGTGGGGTTTAGCAATTGACAAACTGATTCTAAAATTTATATAGAAAAGCCAATTTTCTGGTTACCTAGTACTGCTCTGACAAGAATATACCACAAATAGGATGGCTTGAACAAACAGGGGTTTATTCTCTTACAGTTTGAAAGCTTTGCATGAGTTCAAAGTGCCAGGCTCTAGGGGCTGGGTGAAAGCCCCCCAACCTTGAGCTTCAGCTCTACTTCCTGCTTCAGGCCCACTGAAGCTGGAAGCTTTTATTCACTCACCTGCTGGCTGCTGAGACTGACAAGCCCAAGGTTGACAAGTAAAAAGGCACAGTCCCTATGTTATCAAACCAAATGGCAGGCCATTCATTCAAGTCTATTGAAAGTCCCAAGGTCGGCAGAGAATGGAAGGCTGCTGAACAACGACATGGCTACATGCAGGGTTCAAGTGTGCCATAAGCTGGAGACCGTTCCCATGCCCTCTCCTTATAGACAGGAAGCAGACCACATCCCTAAGGGAGCTACTCAGCTGCTCACAATAGATTCCAACATGGAGTTGATTACCAGTCTCATCATGTGAAATACTACATTCAGCTGTCCAGCCACTCAACCAGGCCCAGCGAAATTGACACACAAACTTAACTACCACAACCAAGGACCTAGAATAGTCATGGGGGGAAAAAAACTTGGAAGAAGAAAAAACAAAATTAGAAGACTTACACTACCTGATTTCAAGACTTACTGTCAAATATCATAGAATTGGCAAAAACATCAGTAGAACAGACCAGAAGTCCAGGAATAGTGTCATACAATAATTAATATTTAGCAAAGTTGCCAAAGAAATCAAATGGGAAAACAAAGTCTTCCACAAATGGTATTGGGACAACTGGATGTTCACATTAGGAGGTGAGGAGAAAGATTCAATTCATAACTCACACCACACACACACACACACACACACACACAAATTTAAGATGGTTTTTAGAACTTTGTGTAAAAGTTAAAAGCAGAAAGTTTTTGGAATAAAATGTAGTTTGGAATAAAATGTAGAATAAAATTTGAAATGTTTGTTCAAGCCATCCTATTTGTGGTATATTCTTGTCAGAGCAGTACTAGGTAAACAGAACATTGGCTTTTCTATATAAATGGAATAATTTCTTCATGACATGGGAATTATTATACAAAGATTTCTTAAGATACAGAAAGCAACACCCATAAAAAATGATAAACTAGACTTTATCAAAACTAAAAATATTTGCTCATCAAAAGGAACCTATAAGAAAATGAAAAAGCAAGAACACAATATTGGAGAAAATATTCACAAAACATGCATCTGACAATAGGACTAACATCCAGGATATGTGAAGAGTTGTCAGAATGAAATAACAGGAAGACAGAAAATCTCATATTTATAAAAGTGGGCAAAAGAATTGAATAGACATGGTAAATAATACTTACAAATAAGGAATAAACTGATAAAATTATGCTCAACATCATTAGTCATTTATTTGTTGTTGTTAGTACATAAATTAAAACCACAATAAGATGCCAATACACATGCATGAGAATGCCTGAAGTTAAAAAGACTGAGAACCCAAAAGCTACTAGGACTCTCATTCACTGTTGGTGAGAGTGTAAAATGGTATAATCATACTGAAAAATGTTATGGCAGGCTTTTTTTTTTATTTATAAGTTTTTTATTTTCATTTGCATGAAAGTTTACAGAGGAGATTGGTTTTCTATTCAACAAGTCATACACATTTTGATTCGTGACGTTGATTGCAATCCTGACAGTGTAACAGAACTCTTCCCACTTCCTCCTTGGCATGACATTTTTTTCAATCCAATTAAACATACACCTACCCTGTTGTTGTTGTTGTTGTTATGTGCCATCGAGTCGGCCCCGACTCATAGCGACCCCTCCTTGGGTTTCCAAGGCAGTATCACTACGGAAGTAGGATTGCCCAACCTTCCTTCCGAGGAGTGGCTGGTGGGTTTGAACCGCCAGCCGTCTGGTTAGCAGGCAAGCGTCTTAGCCACTATGCTACACCTACCCTATAACCCAGTAATTCCAATGCCAGGTATTTACCAAAGAAAAATAAGATCATATATCCACAAATGACATGAATGTTTATAGAAACTTTATTCATAATAGCCAAAAAATTTAAAATATCCATTAACAAGAAAATGAATAAATAAACTGTGGTACATCCATACAATGGAATACCATTCAGTGATAAAAAAGAAAGCCCTGTTGCTATATGTGACAATGTGAATGAATCTTAAAACACACAAAAGAATGAATTCTGTATGATACTATTTCTATTAAGTTCTAGAACAAGTAAAACGTGTATATAGCAAAACAAATCAGAATAATGGTAGATTTAGGGAGTGAGGGTGGGGAATTTTAGGGAAGAGACATGAGAGAACTTTCTGGGATAACAGCAGTCTTCTCTATCTTGTTAGAATTTGGGGTTTCATAGATGTATGCATTTGTCAAAGCTCACTGAATGGTACAATTAAGATCTGTAGATTTTGTTATATGTAAATTTCACCTCTGAAGACAAAAAAGAACTATGAACAAATATTGAACCCTTATTAATGATATGCATGCTGAATTATCTAGGAAAAAATGTGCTAATCTCTGGGATTTACTTTAAAATAAACTTTTTACAACATATACATGTTTGTATACATACAAGGATATATATATATATGATAAAGCAAAAAAGTAAAATGCTAATGATAAAATTAGAGTGATAGATATAAATGTATTGACTATAAAATTCTTTCAATTTTTCCACATGTTTAAAATTTTCATAATAACCTTTTGGGGAAGTATATTTTTACTGTGATCATATCAGAGAAAATATTTGTCCTCTAACTCTCATTTTTGCCTTAGGGTAAATTTTAAAAATTAGAATTTCTGAGTCAAAAACATGAGTATGTCTAGGTTTTTAATAGCTACTATGAAAATGCTTTCCCAAACATTTTTTTCCAAGTTATACTCTCACCAGTAGACTATCTAGGATATCTGAGACTGCTGAGATGACACTTTTTCAAAACTATGAACAAACTTAATGAGTTATAATTTGCATACAGTGAAGTGCACAGATATCAAACATACTGTTCAGTCAGTTTGTATGATGTATACATCTTATAAGCAACATCACTAACAAATTATAGAACATTTCCATCATCCCAAGAGAAGTTTCTCTTTAATTCTTTACCAGCTTTTTCCTGCTCACACCACCTTGAGCAATCACCATTCTGATTTCTTTCTACAAATATTATATCTGTCTTTTCTAGAATTTCTTATAAATGGAATGATGCAATACACAGTTTTCTGTGTCCAACTTCTTTAACTAAATGTTTTAAAGTTTCACTCAAGTTATTGTGTGTAAAAGTAGGTCGTGCCTTTTTATTCCCAAATAGCGTTTCATTGTTTATTAATTTTCCTGTTGATGAACAGCATTTTGAAAATAAAAAAATAAAAACTCAATGTATCCTCATGCCATTCACGTGGGAAAGTCACTAAGTTCTAGACATTAGATCAAAGTCTTTTAAAGACAATGTCTATGCACAAATAAATAAATTATAGTGAGGAATTCAAGCCTACCAGCCACTCTGCAGAAGGAAGACTGAGCAATCTACTTCCATAAAGATTTACTGCCCTGGAAACCCAAAGGGGGTCACTATGAGTCAGAATCAACTCGATGACAGTGAGTATCAGTGAGGGTTTAGGCATCTGTTTTAGGTCAGAGGAAAGATATAAAAACTACAGGTCACCTCGTACTATTTAAAGGTTGGATCTGTTTAGGACACAGGAATCACATTCTAAAATTTTCTTCCTCCACAATGTATTTCTCTTAAAAGTATATAAATGATCTATAAAAAATAGTAAACTTAATGTTCTATGCCTTTTCCTCCTTGGAATATGTTTTGAACAGTATGTGAGAATTTTCCCATGAGAAAAATAATAATAATTCTATCAACACTTTAAACATTTTCATTAAATTTTAATTAATAGGCAATAAATTCTATTTTTAATTCTCATAAAATTTTATTTTATAAGCACAGAAGAGAGCTTTAAGAACAGAGAATAAAAATTAATGATGGTGAAACAATAGGGGCAAAGATAATAAGAATGATGACACAATGTGAGGTATGTAACCATTCTCAATGAACCAACTGTACGTGTAAATGTTGTTGAATGGGTTTATGTTTTGTTGTGTATATTTTCATCAGTTTTTTTTTTTTGAGAGTTTGAAAAAGAAAAGATAACAAACATGAACTTGAATGAAAGAAATCAAAGGCATCCAGCCAAAAATTATAAAAAAGCATTATCATAGAATTTTAGAACGGGAAGTTCCCTTTGAAGTTATTTAGTCCAAATTCTTTATTATGCAAATAAAGCAAGTGAGGCCCAGAGCAATCACATGATTTCTCGAAGTTCCCACAGGTAGTTGTACAAGACCTGGGACCAGAACTTTGGCCTCCTGGGAACCAGTTCATTTTCCATTGCACTCCCCCACTCTGTCTCTCCCTGGGATGAGGGAAGATGGCCATATATAAACCAGATTCTTAGAAACATGATCTGCATCTAGGGCACAAGGGTTTCATGTCTTTCTCTCCTTCTGTGACTGTGCAGCCCATTTACTGTCCACCTCTTTGGCTTCCAGGCCATGAGCTTCCCTGCATTTTGCTTGATTTGCATGTCTCGAAGCCAGGCCATTCCACATGTCTAACCTCAAATTTTAGTAGCAGGAATGTTTCAAGCTCAAGCTCAACATTCATTACATTTAGAGTATGTTTTGTTTGTTTTTATTTTTGAACACATGATGTTTTGTGGCAGCTGCAATTATTCAGAATGTCCACACAGGACAAGACACTTCTAATTCAGCAAAAAAGAAAAAAAAAAAAAAAAAAAACATAAGTTCTGGTGGTACAGTGGTTAAGGCATTCAGCTGCTAACCCAAAAAAAAAAAAAAAAGTGGTGATTCAAACCCACCAGCCACTATGTGGGAGAAAGATGTAGCAGTCTGCTTCCATAAAGATTGTCGTTGTTGTTAAATGTTATCGAATTGGTTCCAACTCATAGCAACCCTATGTGCAACAGAACAAAATATTGTCTGGTTCTGTGCCATTCATATAATCATAGCTATGCTTGAGCCCAATGTTGCAGCCACTATGTCAATCCATCTAGTTGAGGGTCTTATTCTTTTATGCTGACCCTCTACTTTACTAAGCATAATATCCTTCTCTAGGAATTGGTGCCTTCTGACAACATGACCAAAGTGTGAGAGATGAAGTCTGGCCATTCTAGCTTCTAAGGAGCATTAGGGCTATACTTCTGCCAAGACAGATTTCTTTATTCTTCTGGCAGTCTGTGATATTTTCCAAATTCTTCACTAACACCACAGTTCAAATGCATCAATTCCTCTTCAATCTTCCTTATTCATTGTCCAGCTTTCACATGCATATGAGGCAATTGAAAATACCATGGCTTGGATTAGACACACCTTAGTCTTCTAGGTGACATCTTTGCTCTTTAACAAAGAGCAAAGAAATGATGGAGAAACTCAATATCCTGAGTCAGGACAAGGTCAAGGGCTGATTGTGAAACATACCAGCAATTGCTCATATGCAAGTTTAAGCTGAAGCTCAAGAAATTAAATCAACTCCATGGAAGCCAAAATCTGACCTTCAGTATATCCTACCTGAATTTAAAGACCATCTGAAGAATATATTTGACACATTGAACACCAATGACTTAAGACCAGATGAGTTGTGGGATGACATCAAGAACATTATACACCTAGAAAGCCAAACCTCATTAAAAAGAAATGAAAGGAAGAAAAGACCAAAATGAATGTCAAAAGAGACTCTGAAACTTGCTCTAGAATGGTGAGTAGTTAAAGAGGAAAGAAGAAAATATGAAATTAAAGAGCTGAACAGAAAATTTCAAAGGGTTGCTCAAGAAGACAAAGTAAAGTGTTATAATGAAATGTGCAAAGATCTAGAGTTAGAAAATCATAGAAGAAGAACATCCTTGGCATTTCTCAAGCTGAAACACATGAAGAAAAATTCAAGCTTTGCATTGCAATATTGAAGGATTCTATGGCTAAATATTGAACAATTCAGGAAGCATCAAAAGGAGATGGAAAGAATACACAGAGACACTGTATTAAAAGGAATTGGTCCTTAAAGATTAAAGCCTTGGAAACCCTATGGAGAGTTCTACTCTGTCCTATAGGGTTTCTATGAGTTGGAATTGCCTTGGTAGCAGTGAGTTTGGGTTTTAGATACATTATATACTCAGCACACCATTCGTCTGTCAGTTTGTCATACTGTGAAGGCTTGTGTGTTGCTGTGATGCTGGAGGCTATGCCACTGGTATTTTAAATACCAGCAGGGTCCACCAATGGTGGACAGGTTTCAGCAGAGCTTTCAGACTGAGACAGACTGGGAAGAAGGATGGCTCTTGAAAACCTTATGAATAACAACAAAACACTGTCTGACATATTACTGGAAAACTTTATGAAGAGTCATGAAATGTTATCTGATGCAGTGCTGGAAGATGAGCCTCTCAGATTGGAAGGTCACTCAAAATATGACTGGGAAACGCTGCCTCTTCAAAGTAGAAATGACCTTAATGATGTGGATGGAGGAAAGCTTTCAGGATCATCATTTGCTGATGAGGCACTACTCAAAATGGGAAGAAACAGCTGCAAACATTCATTAATAACTGGAATGTGGAATGTATGAAGTATGAATCTAGCAAAATTAGAAGCTGTCAAAAATTAAATGAATACATAAAGATCAATATCCTGGGCATTAATGAGCTGAAATGGACTGGTATTGGCAACTGTTGAATCAGACAATCACATGGTCTACTATGCCTGGAATGACAAATTGAAGAGGAATGGCATCACATTCATTGTCAAAAAAGCTTATCAAGATCTGTCCTGAAATACAAGTGTCAGTGGTAGGATGATATCCATATGGCTACAAGAAAGACTAGTTAATATGACTGTTCTCCAAATTGACACACCAAACACCACAGCAATAGATGAAGAAATTGAAGATTTTTATCAACTTCTGCAGTCTGAAATTGACCAAATATGCAATCAAGATGTATTGATTATCACTACGGATTGGAATGCAAAAGTTGAAAACAAAGAAGAAGCATCAGTAGTTTGAAAATATGGCCTTGGTGAAAGAAATGACGCCAGAGGTTGCATGATGGAATTTTGCAAGACCAATGATTTATTCATTGCAAATACCTTTTTTCAACAACATAAATGGTGACTATGCGTGTGGACCTCACCAGATGGAACAGAAATCAAACAGACTACATCTGTGGAAAAAGGTGATAGATAAGTTCAATATAATCAGTCAAAACAAGGCTAACTGTGGAACAGACCATCAATTGTTCATATGCAAGCTCAAGATGAAGCTGAAGAAAATTAAATCAAGTCCACAAGAGCCAAAATATGACCTTGAGTATAACCTACCTGAATTTAGAGACCATTTGAAGAATAGATTTGATGCACTGAACACCAGTGACCAAAGACCAGATGAGTTGTGGGATGACATCAAGAATAACGTACATGAAGAAAGCAAACCATCATTAATAAGACAGGAAAGGAAGAAAAGACCAAAATGGATGTCAGAAGAGACTCTGAAATGGAAAGTAGCTAAAGAGAAAGGAAGAAATATTGAAGTAAAAGAGCTTAACAGAAAATTTCAAAGAGTGGCTCAGCAAGACAAAGTCAATTATTATAATGAAATTTACAATGACCTGGAGTTAGAAAATAAAAGGGGAAGAACATGTTTGGCATTTCTCAAGCTGAAAGACATGAAGAGAAAAGTCAAGCCTCAAATTGCTATACTGAAGGATTCTGTGGGCAAAATATTGACTGTTGCAGGAAGAATCAAAAGCAAATGGAAAGAATACACAGAGTCACTGTACCAAAAAGAATCAGTCAACAGCCAGTCATTTCAAAGGGTAGTATATAATAAGAACCAATGGTACTGAAGGAAGAAGTCCAAACTGCACTAAAGGAATTGCGGAAAAAAAAAAAAAAAAAAAAGGTTCCAGGAATTGAAGGAATACATATTGAAATGTTTCAACAAACAGATGCAGCTCTGGGGCTGCTTACTCATATGTACCAGGAAATATGGAAGACAAATATTTGGCCAATTGACAGGAAGAAATCCACATTTGTGCCCATTCCACAATCAACACTCAGAGAAGCAGCAGTCAAGAAATCAGACGTTGTATTGCAATGAGCAAATCTGCTGCAAAAGATCTCTTTAAAGTGTTGAGCAAAGATGTGACATTGAAGATTAAGGTGTGCTTAACCCAGGCCATGGTAGTTTCAATCACCGCAGATGCATGTGGAAGCTGGACAATGAATAAGGAAGACTGAAGAAGAGTTAACATCTTTGAATTGTGGTGTTGGCAAAGAATACTGGAAATACCATGGACTAACAGGAGAACGAACAAATCTATCCTGGAAGAAGTGGAGTTGGAGTACTCCTTAGAAGCCAGAATGGCCAGACGTCATCTCACCGACATTGGTCATATGGCCAGAAGAGACCAGTCCCTGGAGTAGGATATTATGCTTACTAAAGTTGAGGGTCAGAGAAAAAGGGAAAGACCTTCAATGGGATGGATTGATACAGTGTCTACAACGATGGGCTCAAGCATAGCAAGAATTGTGAAGATGGTTCAGGACTGGGCAATGTTTCGTTCTATTTTACACAGGATACTATGAGTTGGAATCAACTCTATAGCACCTAGCAACAGCAACTCAGTGGAGAGCAATAAATTCCAATTTAAAGACCATGTCAGAAACAGATAACTCCTCAAATGAAAAAAAGCATTGGTAAAAGTCAAAGGCTGCTAACTTTAGGTGTCCATAAAGTAGGATAGTAAATGATTTGTGTTGATTTGGTTTGGTATGTATATGTGTTGTTGTTATAGTTGCTGTCAAGTCAATTCTGACTTGTGTTCACCCATGTGTACAGAGTAGAACGGTTCCATAGTGTTTTCAAGGCCGTGACCTTTCAAACGCAGATAACAAGGCCTGTCTTCCCAAGTGCCTCTGAGTGGGTTTGAACTGCCAAGCTTTCAGGTTGTATTTTAGCATTTAGCCATTTTTATCACCTGATAAAAACCAAATGAAAGCCATTGCTATCAAGTTGATCCTGATTCAATATAAAACAAAGTAGAATTGTCCCACAGATTCCAAGGCTATAATCTTTATGGAAGCAGGCTGCCACATCTTTCTCTCTTGGAATGGTTGGTATGTTCAAACTGCCAACCTTGTGGTTAGGAGCTGAGCATTTAACCACTGCACCACCAGGGCTCTTTCAAATATGTTGTTGTTGTTGTTGTTAGGTGCCATCAAGTGAGCTCTGACTCACAGTGACCCTATGAACAACAGAACAAAACACTCGCTGATCTTAAGCCATCCTCATTATGCTTGAGCCCACTGTCACAGCCACCGTGCCAGTCCATCTCATTGAGAATCTCCCCCTTTATCACTGACTCTCCACTTTACCAAGCATGATAACCTGCTCCAGGCACTGGTCCCTTCTGACAACATGACCAAAGTTGGTGAGAAGAAGTCTAGCCATTCTTGTTTCTAAGGAGCATTCTGGTTGTACTTCCTCAAAGACAGATTTGTTTTCTTCTGGCAAATCATGCATATGAGGCGATTGAAAATACATGGCTTGGGTCAGGTGTACATTAGTCTTCAAAATGACTTCTTTACTCTATAGCACTTTAAAGAGGTCTTTTGCAGCAGATTTGCCCAGTGAAATACATCTTGTCTTCTGACTTCTTAATTACTGCTTTCATGCGCATTGATTATGGATCTAAGTTAAAGGAAACTCCTGACAACTTCAATCTTTTCTCCATTTATCTTGACATTGCATAGTGGTCCAGTTGTGAGGATTATTGTTTTCTTTATGTTGAGGTATAATCTATACTGAAGACTACAGTCTTTGATCTTAGTAAGTGGTTCAAGACCTCTTCACTTTCATCAAACAAGATTGTGTCATCTGCATATCGCAGGTTGTTAATGAGTCTTCCTCCAATCCTGATGCCTCTTTCTTGTTCATAGAGTCCAGCTTCTCAGATTATATGCTCAGCATACAGATTGAATAAGTATAGTAAAAGGATACCACCCTGACACACACCTTTCCTAATTTTTAAACTATTCAGTATTTCCTTCTACTGTTCAGAGCCCAGTTTGCCAAATCTTTGTCTACCACAGAACATGTTCCCATGGAAATGAGGATGTGTATTCAACGATGCTGCATAACTGAGTGCTTTCTTCTCATTCCTGATTCTCTGTGTCTTCTTTGAAGCTTTGAGAAGTGTTGAGCACTCTCCCTTTTTTTCTGGCTTTTGTAGCACCTTTAATGCATGGGAGCCTTTTACTTCTGCCACTAATATTTCAAATTCCTATTCTCCATTGGGGAGTGCAATGTCAGCATTTGTTGCCATAAATTCTGAGAAAAGCTTACACAAGATCAAAAACACAACTCTGGCTGTCTTCTTATAAATGGCTGTTCAAGTTCTTTCCTTTCCTTCCAAACTACTGCTGAAAAAATTCCAGAAATAACCAGAACAAGTGGTTCAAAGCAATTCATAAACCATTTAGTGAGCAGCAAATTCTCTCCAAAGTCCTCATGACCACAGCCAGAGCTTAAATAAAAGTCTGTGAGGAAGTAGAATCCTTATAAGAGGAGACTGGTGTGTGGGAGTATGGAGTGAGGCATTAGCAACCCAGTCTGCCGAGTTAAGTTGTGCCAAACTGACCACGCCATTAGTCTTACAAATGCATGATACTGATTTTTTTTGTATACTTTACAAATTATGGTGTTAACTTTACTTTTATATGAATATAACACAAGAGAAAGTAATCAAGGTAAAAATGTAAATATTATGAACTTCAAATAATCACTTCTTTGCAACAAGAGTTCTATCAATGCTCCAACATATCTCTAAAATTGAGGCACAACATTCTGAGAAATATTATTAAGTTGTATTACATTGAAATTTTTATTACCTAGGGGGAGCTTTGGCAGCGTAGTGCCTAAGGTACTTGACTGCTAACCAGAAGGCTGGTGGTTCAAATCCACCAGCCACTCCTCGGAAGTAAGATGGGGCAATCTACTTCCATAGTGATATTGCCTCGGAAACCCAAGGAGGGCTCGCTATGAGTCGGTCTGACTAGACAGCACATAAGAACATAAGGGAAGTGGATCCCAAGCCAGGAGGAGGAAGGCGGAGTTGGCCCAGTCAGCAGCCAACGCTTGAGAGGCCTGGGCGGTGGGGCAGTCCTAAGGGGCGGTGGCGGGTTGCTCCCTGCGAATCGATGCAGCGACCTGAGCTCCCCCCCGCTCCCCCCCAAGGAGGTCGCAGGCACCATGAAGCTGTACAGCCTCAGGGTCTTCTACAAAGGCAAGCCCAACGCAGTGCTGCTCAAAGCTGCGTACGATGTGTCCTCCTTCAGCTTTTTCCAGAGGTACAGAAATTCATGACCTTTACCAGTCAGCTGATTGCGGAGCGCTCAGTGAAAGGCAGCAGAGCATCTGTCAAAGAACAAGAGTTTCTGTGCCACATCTGTGTCCGAAATGACAGCCTTGCAGGTGTGGTCATTGCTGACAGTGAATATCCTTCCAGGGTAGCTTTTACCTTGCTAGAGAAGGTACTAGATGAGTTCTCCAAGCTGGTTGACAGAATAGACTGGCCAGTGGGATCCCCTGCTACAATCAATTACACAGCCTTGGATGATCACCTTAGTAAATATCAGAATCCAGGAGAAGCTGACCCAATTACCACAGTTCAGGCTGAACTAGATGAGACCAAAATCATTCCACACAACACCATAGAGTCTTTGTTAGAGCCAGGCAAGAAGCTAGATGACCTGGTGTCCAAGTCAGAAGTGCTGGGAACACAGTCTAAAACCTTCTATAAAACTGCCCAGAACCAAAACTCCTGCTGTGCAATCACGTGATGCCAGCCTACAGAGACCTCTGCACTGGAAATGTCACTGTCATTCACAACGAGAAGTGTAACGCACCTGGGAAAAGAAGAAATTGTCACAGAACAGGACTCAGAGTTGGGGGCAATTTTCCATTTTTTTATTTTGGGAATTTCCCAGGAGAACTGAGGAGGATGGTGGAAGGGATCTGGGGGATGGGGGAATGTTCAAATTCATACATCAAGTTATAATTTCTGGAAAGATAATTTGAGGCCTGCAAAGATATATTTTTGCACCAAATGAAACCACAAACTCAGTGACCCCTATAAAAAAAAAGAAGAAGAAATTTTTATTACTTAACATTTCAAACAAACAAAAACCCAATTGTCATCAAGTCAATTCTGGTGGCTGACACATGGCAATCCCACGTGTGTCAGAGTAGAACTGTGCTCCACAGGGTTCTCAATGGTTGATTTTTCAGAAGTGGATGGCCAGGCTTTTATTTTGAGGTGCCTCTTGCTGGACTGCAATCTCCAACCTTTTGGTTAGCAGCTGGGCTCTTAACCATTTGCATCACCCAGGGGCAGGCCTAGTTAACATTAAACAGTGTCTGATGCTTCCTTATTCTGATATGTGAGGAAAATAATTCATCTGAATTTTTGCTAAATATGTTATTTTATAATGTCAAATTTTATACCACTGATATGGTATTCTCTGACTTCAATTTCATAGTAGTTTAATTCCAGTTTTGTGTTTAAATCAATTCACTGATTACAAACCCTATACTATGGTTTCTCCATTCCTGAAATCTTAGTTGGCTAACAAGGGTATTTTTTTAAGATGTGCTATTGGGGGCTATCTTCTTTGAGTGCTTTCAAGTTCAAAAGCAGTGTGTCTCTTGCATTTATACCTGTACAATGCTTTGGCTAATCATGTGTGTGCACTTTCTGTGTGCTGAGGTCTTGCAGACATTACTCCCTTTTCTTCTATTGTGACCAGCTTCAGGGGTCAAGTTCGATGCCAGCTTGAGTCTGTTTTGCTTATGGTCTGTCTTTGTATCTTCTTTATTACTTCTCTCTCTCTTTCTGTCGCATTCCTTCTCTTTTGCTTCTTTCTTCTCTTCCTCCTTCCCTCCCTCCCTCCGTCTCTCTCTTCCTTCCTTCCTTCAATCCTTCCTTTCTTTCTCCTTCAAATTCAGTGATTTTACTAAAATATCTTTCCATTATAATGGTCCATGTCAATTTTTCCTGAGATGTAACTGACACATTTTTCTCCACATCTTACATCCTTAGACCACCTTTTACTCCAGCCTTTTTCACAACAACCAACTTTGGTAATGTGTGACCTGGCAGTATCTTGCCACAAACAACACCCAATTCTACCCCTTTCCACCCTGGGGCTTGTCTGATATAGGGATGTAGTATGCTTGTGGATTCCTCTAGACACCTGTACATGTGCATACATGTAAGTGCACTGGGTTTAACACCCTATGGAGATATCCTTGTTAAAATGGAGAGTTTGTTATTCTGTGGTTTTAACTGAGAATCTGAAAAGACAAACCTTGCTATTCCAAGGGCCATTACCAACGTTTAGTGCTCCTTGCTCTAATTGAAAGATGACATAGGACTTCCAAGTTCCCACATTGTGGTCTCTAAACCAGTAACATCAGCCTTACCTAGGAGCTTGTTACAAGTCCTCCATGACAAATGAGAAGATTTAGGGGTGGAAACCAACAATCTATGCCTTAAAGAAAAGCTTCCTTGGTGATTCTGGTGTACCCTAAAATTTGAGAATCACAGTTTTAGAATAATCTCTTTTCCAAAGCATGGGGCAAGAAGATTTTTCTCAAATCTTAGCATCTTCTGTCATTTTGGTCCAAATTATACAGAATTTGGGGTTTAGGGTTGTGGTTTAGGGTTGTGGTTCTTTCTTTGTTGTAAGAAAATGAAGGACATTTTCTCCTGTTTTTATTATTTTTGATGTGATTTGAAGGAGGAAACAAAAATAAAAATACATTAAGCTCACAATTCTTAACCAGGATTTTGTGTTAGTGATATGAAAGACAGAGCTGTGTGAACATGTGGACAAAGAGTGGGGCCTCACCCCTGCGCTACAGCTGATTACTTCATGACCTCTGACAAGCCACTTAACCTCTCCAGGCTTCCTCTGGGCCATGTAAACTCCATGCCTTTGAGCAGCAAAAGTGCTTCTTATGCTTTGTCCAAGCTTGAGTTTAAATGCCCCAAGTGAAAAGGTTTATGTTTCCTTTCTTCTGAGATGTCATTATTGGAAAGAGCTCATTGCTATCACTTTGAAGCCTGAACTTGTTCTAGGCCATTTATATTCTTACTTTCAGAGACAGTTACACTTCTCCCTCAGGTCAAGGTAATTTATTCAAATTTCAAGTTTTCATCAAAAGCTGAGAAGCCTGGGAAAGGTGTGCTTTCCATTGGCCCCTAGCTCTGCTTCTCTGGGGAGTACAAAGTGCAATAGGAGCACATGTTGACTCCTGCTAACAAAAAGACCAGGTCCAAATCACTGTAAAATTTGTGTGCTATTTTTTAAATTTTTTCTAGTGCTCCATCCTGTTTTTGACTACTAACCAGAAGGCTGGTGATTCAAACCCACCAGCCACTCCTTGGAAGGAAAATTGGGCAATCTACTCCCGAAGTGATACTGCCTCGGAAACCCAAGGAGGGGTTGCTATGAGTCGGATTCATCTCGATGACAGTGAGTTTGGTTTGGTTTTGGTTCATCCTGTTTTAAGTTGAGATCATCATAGTCCTTCTTCCTTGGTAAACACAACAGGAACAATCAAAAACAGAAGACTCCCTCTCTCTAGCTATTTCAGGAGACCACTGCTACCAGCATCTAAGTGGATTCATTCATTCCTCCATTTGATTGGTCATGACATTTAATGTCTAGGATGGTGCTACTCAAAGCCAATCCACAACCAGTTTATGATAAAATAAGCCCAGAAACAGAGAGTAAGCATTTGGAAACTTGTATAGCATTTGGCATGGCCATGACATCTGAAAAGGTGGCCATTGGACTGGTCTCAGTGAACAAGGCATATGCCAATTTAAGTGTAATAAAACAGGCAGTTAGTAGCATGTGTCTTGAGTTATGTTATTCGTGCTTGACAGGACTGGCTACATAATTTTGAGGACCCAGTACAAATGAAAATATGGACCCTTTGTTCAAAAATTATGAATAATTTCAAGATTGTGATAGCAGAGGATTAAACCAAGTGTGGGAACATTCTGAGCAAGAGACCTGTGTTACTTCATTGTTACATTCATTGTGTGCAAATGAAGCTTGGCTTGCATGTACTGCAGGATTATATTACAACATATGATATTTTATGGCTAGCTGATCATCTGTAGCCCAAAAGTGTATAAAATCTGAGAAAATGTAACCATATATTATTATATCATTTTTACCCTGAGTTTAAATTTAATCAAACCTGTATTTCAATTTACAGTTTTGAGTTTTTAGCTAAATTTGGAGAGTCAAAATTTGTCTTATTTATTTTTAACTCTTCTTTACATATTTATAACAAGTTTCACTGGATTTTTTTTTTTTTTCTGTCAAGAAAAAGGCACACATTTTCTAAATATGTAAGTGGTTATAAAACAAATGATGATGATGGAAATTATTTTTAAAATTGAAGATCTAAGGAATTTGTGTTAATTGGACTCAAAAGTATGATCCCTTATAATTTGGGTTTGCTTTTGTAGTCATAATTGAGGGTATCTTAGTTATCGAGTGCTGCTATAACAGAAATGCCACAACTGAAGGGCTTTAACAAACCTATTTATTCTCTCTTCTCTTTTAGGAAGTACAAAGTCTGAATCAGGGCACCAGCTGTAGGGGAAAGCTTTCTCTCTGTGTCTACTCATGCTTTAGAAGGAAGGTCCTTGTTTTCTTTCTGCATCTATGGGTCTGGCATTTCTTAGAGATCTCCATGTGTCTTGGCATTAATCTTTCCCCAGGTCTAGGAGGTTCTTAGCCAGGACCCTAGGTCCAAAGAATGCATTCTACTCCTGGCTCTTCTTTCTTAGTGGTACTAGAATTTCACTTCTCTGCTTGCTTCTCTCTCCTTTCATCTCTTATAATATAAAAGGTGATGCAGGCCATGCTACAAGGGAAGCTCCCCTTATATAAGATTAGAGCTGTGATCTGAGTAAGTGGTGAATTAAGTAAGTATGATACACCCCACGTGTCTTAGGCTGGGTTCTCTAGCAAAGCAAAACTAGTGAAGCGCTCTCTCTCTCTCTCATATATATATATGAGAGAGAGAAAAAATAATAACTCAGGGAAATGGCTCAAACAATTGTAGAGCTAGGCAAGTCCTAAGTTCATGGGTCTAACTCAAGCTGGAGGCTTCTCCTGACTCACACAACTCCAGGAGCTGACAAACCCAAGATCAGCAGGAAGTATAACAGACTTCTGACTTTGGTGGATGAAGAATCCAAGACCAGCAGGTAAAATGGCAGATTGTTGGCTCATAGTCTACTAAGGCAACAATCCCAAATTGGCAGGCAATACAGTAGGTTACTGTTTAGCTCCAAGAACTGGAAATGATGATAAGCTAGATGTAGGATCCAGATCTAGCAGAAAGCCCAAGAGTTTTCCTAGGACATCCACATATATATTGGAAGCAAGCCACACCCCCGAGGAAACTCCCTTTCAACTCAGTGGCTGTTCATAGCATATCTCATCATGGAGATGATTATATCACAACTGCTTAAACCACTTAGAATCATGATCCAGCCAAGTAGACACACAACCTTAACCATCATACCACCATAATCCTCTCTCATTAACATAGCAAACATAACCTGGTTCTTTTGAACATAACCTAACCTAATCCTGCCTTGGAAGCTCTGGTAGCATAGTGCCTAAGGCACTTGACTGCTAACCAGAAGGCTGGCGCTTCAAACCCACCAGCCATTCCTCGGAAGGAAGGTTGGGCAATCTACCTCCATGGTGATATTACCTTGGAAACCCAAGGAGGGGACACTATGAGTTGGGTTTGACTCCATGGCACATAACAACAACAACAATCCTACCTCATTGACCACAATCACTTAGATCATGATTCTAAATAGTTATGATTTAGATTTACAACACATCACAAAAAGGAGGATAATCACAAAATATTGCCAAGTTAATATGTATTTTCAGGAGACACAATCTAATCCGTGAGAGACAGTTAACTGTGATATTGCACACTTGTACTGGCTGATAAAGAAGCTCTGGTAGTATGGTGCCTAAGGCATTTGACTGCTAACCAGAAGGTTGGCAGTTCAAACCCACCAGCTGCTCCATGGAAGGAAGATGGGGAAATCTACTGCTGTAAAGATTTACCTCCTCAGAAACCTAAAGGGGGTTGATATGAGTCAGAATTGACTCAATGGTAGTGAGTTTGGTTTGGTTTTGAGACTGGCTGATAAGACAATCGTGAAAGCGTATGTACCATTAACATATAAAACATCACGAACTGATTTAAAAGCAAAGGAATTTTTTAAAGAAAGAAAGAATGTTGAATTAAAAAGCTGACAGAGCTCGTGTTCGATACTTCACCTATAAATACTAGCCTTTTACAAGTTTCTTATAAATTCACAATTCGTGTTGCTACAACAAACAAACAAGAACAATAACAAAAACATATAGAAATGCCAAGATATTAGTGATAGACTGCATTGAAGGTGGCTGCTTGGAAATTTGGGGTGAATCTACAACCAAGAAGGAAACTGAAGTATAACTGCTTTGATGAATGCAAAAATACTGTTAACATGGCAATTGTTTTAATATACCAGCATATCTCATTTTATCATGCTTTGCTTTACTCTGCTTCACAGATACTGCATTTTTTTTTACAAATTGAACGTTTGTGGCAACCTTGAGTGAGTCTGTCAGTGCCATTTTTCCAACAATATGTTCTCATGAATGTCTCTGTGTCACATTTTGGTAATGCCCACAATATGTTAAACTTTTTCATAATGCTATTGCACACTTAATAGACTAGAGTACAGTCTGTACATAACTTTTATATGCATTGAGAAACCAGAAAATTTGTGTGACTTGCTTTATTGAGGTATTCACTTTATTGCATTGGTCTGGAATTGAACCTGCAATATCTCCAAGGGATGCCTGCATGTACAATTTAAACATGATTATATAAAGGAAGGATTTTTCTTTTCAGCTTCATTGCTGGCAATCATAACTAGCTCTAAATGGTATAAAACTATGATGAATTATGTTGCCCAAAATGTGATATGAAATTTAATTTTTGTGTATAAGAATGTTTAGAGTTGCAATGGGGGGAAAAAAAAAACTATTTGAAATATTTTTAAGATTGGAGATCTTGCACCAGAATGTAAGCCAATGTATTTGTCCCTTCATCCAAAATCTTGTTATGAAAAATATGTCAACTGAACTCAGTAGTATGCTTTGTAAAAATTGTGAATTACTTCAAGACTAATGTATTAGACCTGAGATTATTCTCTTCATTATTATGATAAAATGAAAGCAGATAATAAACAACTCTTACTGTATGCTGAGATACAATAGCTGTCAAGGGGAAATATTCTAGAGACTATTTGAACTATGGAATGAACTCTTAATAGCTTTGCAACATAAAAAACCAATTTGTTAACCCCCTTTTGAAGAAATGAATTGAAACAGCAGATTTGCTTATGTTTGGTATCTTCAGCATTTCTAATGTTCTTAATCCTTCTTTGAAAAGAAAGAACACAACATTTTGTTTTGTTTTTTCAATGACTTATAAGACTGAAGGGCAAAAATGGAAGTTAGAAGCTTGGATGAACAGTTTCTGCAGATTGGTATGACACATTCTTTAACTTCACGACAATCATTAATGAAGAAGATTGTTGTTTTTAATTGTCATTAAGTTGATTCTGACACATGGTAACCCCACAGGTGCAGAGTAGAACTGCTCTGTAGGGTATTTAAGGCCATGATTTTCAGAAGCAATCACCAGGCCTTTATTCCAAAGTGTTCTGGGTGGGTACAAACTGCCAACCTTTCAGCCAGTAGTCAAGCACTTCATTTGTGCCACCCAGGGTTTCCATGAATAAGATAATGACTTTGATATTGCCAATCTACACAAAGTTATCCAGCTAGCGCCTTAGAATTTGATAGAATTTGGGATTTTATTGCCCAACAAAAGAAGATTCATGCTTAGGAAAGTGATGTATTTGGAATCTGTTTCTCTCCTTGAAAGGTAATTTCAATTTAACTGGAAATTTTAGGATGAATTTTTTGGGGACTGGATTTTGATAGAGGATTAAATTAGGAAATACAGCAACATTTGTTCAATTTTGAAGAAAGATAAAAATGAGTTTCCTGAGCTGGCTTAAATTGCTTAAAAATTGCTCATTCCATTCCTGTCAACAAAGCTCTGTGGGACTGGGTTTTCTGCTCTGTAATAAAAATAAAACAGAAAAGAAAGTTAGATACACATTATCTTTTGTGAGTGCCATTGTCTTTAGTCCCAACTTTGGTTAACTAAGTGGAAAAGCAGAAAGCAGGCCCATTGGTTATATTAAAAACATTAAATGTTGATATACATGATACTCTCATTCAAATTATGAGTATAGGCATTTAATCAGAGGAACAATTATTTTACTCATAATTTACTCTTTAATTATAACTGCAAATGACAAAAAATTACAAATGTAATAGCAATTCTCTCTGATCACCTGTATAAATACTTTCAATGATAATTGTTTATAATTTTAAAAATTATTTTCTATTTTCCTTATGTGATGCTTGCTCTAAGTATATTCATTGAAAAGTATACTTCTTTTGACCCTTCCCTCTTTTTCCTATTTCACTGCCCTGAACTTCCTGCCTTCAACTTTCTTGTTAAGTGAAAAGAATTAAAAAAAAAAAAAAAACCTTTCCTGTATATCAATGGTTGCCAATCAGGGGTAATTTTGCCCTTCGGGGGACATTTGGCAATATCTGGAAACATTTTTGGTCATCACAGTCAAGGAAATACTACTGACATCTAGTAGGTAGAGACCAGGGATTCTGCTAAACATTTTACAATGCACAAGGCAGCTCCTCACAACAAGGAATTACCTATCCCAAAATGCCAACAGCACTGAGGTTCAGAAACCTTGCTCTATAGTCACTTTGCCCAGTTTTCTGTAATAAACAGCTGGGAACAATCTTAACATGTATAGGTAGGTACTGTTGTTATACTCATTTTATATATGGAAAATTGAGGCACGAAATTTAAGTAATTTGACCACATGTGTGTGACAGAGAAAGAGCTGTATCTCCTATTTATTACTCCTTCTAATAGCAATATAGCTTTGAGCTGGCACACTGCTACCCAGGAAAAAGCTATATTGCTCAGACTCCCTTTCAGCTAAGGGTAGTCATGTATGCAAGTTCTGCCTAATGGATTATGACCAGAGTGGTGAGTACAACTTCCTGGTCATGTTCTTAAATGATCACACATGCTCTTCCCTTCTCTTTGTCTCTATTTGCAGTGTTTAGAATGCAGAAATGATGGTGTGAGCTAAGCTGGAACAGCCATCTCGGAGTGAATTTGAAATAACACATTGAGAGTGGCAAAGCTCTTTGAGAAAGGAACAGAGATCCCTGCTACTGGTAGAGCTGCCACACTGGAATTAACAGCCCTGAATTATCTACCCAGAATTTTTACACATTATTGTTGTTTTGTTGTTTTGTTGTTATGTGCCTTTGAGTAGGACTAGACTCATAGCAACCCCTCCTTGGGTTTCTGAGGCGGTATCAGTACGGAAGTAGATTGCCCAACCTTCCTTCCAAGGAGTGGCTGATGGATTTGAACCACCAGCCTTCTGGTTAGCAGTCAAGTGCCTTTATGCTACCAGAGCTCCCTTTCATGCATTAGAGAAAATAATTTCTAATTACAGCACATAATAACAACAACAACAACAATCAGTTTAACCCATTATATTTTGGATCTCTTTGTTATAGAAGCCTAGCTTATATCTTAAGTAAAAAAAAAAAAAAAACCTCATTGCCGTCGAGTCAGTCCCAGCTCATAGTGACCCCTCCTTGGGTTTCTAAGGTAATATCTCTATGGAAGTAGCTTGCCCAGTCTTCTTTCTGAGGAGTGGCTAGTCTTCTGGTTAGCAGTCAAATGCCTTAGGCACTGTGCCACCAGAGCTCCCAATGCAGACACACAGCTATCAAATGAAGGAGCTGAGAATTTAATCAAAGCAATGACTCTAGAACCCGCAACCTTAACCACTAAACTATACAGGGCCCATTACATTTCTTTGTCTTCCTCCTTCCCATTCTATTAACCTATCCCTACAAGTAGTCCCTGTTTATGCTGAGTTGGGTTTTCCTACAAATCCACTGCTTCTCCTCTTCCCCTCACCACTCCAGAGCAGCACAGAATAACTCTCGGTGGATAGTTACTTTTCTTCATTAGAGCTTCCTTTACTGAATTCATTAACTATTGTTCCAGTATGAGTGACCAAGATCCTTGGAAAATGACGATATCTAAGGGTCCAGATCTCTGGTAGCATAGTGCCTAAGGCACTTGACTGCTCACCAGAAGGCTGGCGGTTCAAACCCACCAGCCACTCCTCGGAAGGAAGGTTGGGCAATCCTACTTCCGTAGTGATACTGCCTCGGAAACCCAAGGAGGGCTCGCTATGAGTCGGGGCCGACGCGACGGCAAACAACAACAACAAGGGTCCAGATCTAAAATATTCCAATCTACACAGATGCACAGTATACATTTTACTTCCAACGATGTCATAGGCAGAGGAGTTGCAAAAATAATAAATAAATAAAACCAGACAACTACTTGTCATTCCTTAGCCAACACCATGCCATTCCAGATTCACTTGTCAAGTTATGCACACTTCCTAAGGGGAAGGTGTATGTCTTATTTGAAGTACATAATTTAGGATTTACACTTGAGAACATGACCGACAGCATCTCTTTTGTAAGCCAATATCATTTTCAAAGATGGTGTACTTCCTATTCCCTTGAGGAGGATGAGAAGCAGGCTTCAAACATGAGTTAAAGTCCTGATGGGAAATGGGGTGTGAAAGGCCATTTTCCACAGCAGGTTCTTATTTTAAATCAATGCCTGTGTTGTAGAAAGATGACCCAAAGAATTATCCTCAAAAGTCTTAGATACTTTTAAGGCAGAGGCATATATGAAGGGAGGTTATTTACAGTATCAGTGTATGAAATATTAGAGAGCAGAGTTCCAAGTTCTCAGGAGGAAAAATCCTGGGAAAATTCACCTTCAATGTCATAGCAGTGTGTCATGGTTTCTCTAGGGGCTGGGTTCAGGTTTTTATAACTTAGAGATAATCAATATATTCAGTGTATCAAAAATATGAATTAAACACTTGATATAAGAGCAACAATGCTATTTTTTTTACCCAAACTTAAGAAAGATAAACATCTAACAATGGTATTATCCTTAAAAATGGGTCAGTGTACATTTTACTGAATTATTCAATTCTTAATTTCAAAGTTCATGTCTCATTGGAATCCTTTTGGCTGAAGGAAGCAGAAAATACAACTATATATAAGTGACTTTAAAAATATATCTAGTTTCTCACATGGTAAGAATCCTAAGGTAAGAATGTCCTGGGGTTGACTAATTCAGCAATCAGAGATGTCATCATAACCATCTTACCCCTCTCATCCTTAGCATGCTAGTACTTTCAATGGACCAAAGATAGCTACAGAAGATTCAGACAGGAAATGCAGATGATAACATTTAGAGGCAGACATGACACCACTGACTGTGTCACTCTGAAAAACAATATGCCATGCAATCGATTTCCCCTCAAATATTACTGGCTGAATTGCTTTACATGTGCATTTTTAAATGAATCCTTAGAAAGGAGAATTGAGTTACCATCTTTACTTAGATTAATGGAAGCTCAGACTCTTCCAAAACATAATGCCAACGAATACCCCAAAAAAGTTACCATTCCTTAAGTAAGGCTAATAAGAAAGCCTGGGTATTAGGTAGGCAACCAATGGTGTACTTTGGTGTTTGTATTTGCCTGAAGTACTTTCAAGGCAAAAGCATATATGGAGAGAAGTTATTTATAGCATTTGTGTATAAAAAACAGGAGAGCAACCACTTTAAAGATCCTGAACAACTTGAAGATAATTGAAAGAGGCTAAAAGATCCTGATGTGAAAGCTACAGCACATAATGACATGAAGACAAAGTCAACAAAACAGGGTCAGTCTAAGACAGGATAAGTGAGGAAGAGAATAAAGGTGTTGAAAGCCAACACCAAGCTAGAAGTGAGAATGCCGCCCCATCTCTGACCCTTACTAATGTTATGGCCTGGAGCAGACAATAAATTTCCTTAACATTTGTTAATTAGCCTGTAAAAATACATAATGCTGCTTACCTCACAGGGTGTTTCTGAGGGTCAAGTGAGATAATGCATTCATTCACTCAAAAATTATTTAATTAATGCTTACTGTGAATCATGATACAATTTCTGCCCATAAAGAACTACAGCCTAGTGGGAGGCCATAAAGAAGGAAATTGGCAGTAACAACACAGTGTTAAAATGGGGGTATTTGGCGCTATAGGTGAACAGAAGGGCTCTTAACATGATCTTGGTGAGCTGGGAGAGGCATCCCAGAGAAAATGATATCTTATCTGAGAAGGGAGAGGAAGAAAGGAGTTAGCCAGAGGAAGAGATACGCAGGTAAAGAAAAGAGCTAGGAGGAGGAGAAACAGACAGACAGACAGACACACACACACAGAATGGGCATGTTCAGGGACCTGTAAGAAGGTAGCATTAGTGTATGGGAATCATTCAAGGCAAAGCTAGAGAAGTAGAATACACAAGACAAATGCAACTATTTTTAAGCCACATTAGGGAGTTCAGAATTATCATATAGAGTTGGCCATTTAATGATTTTTAGCAAATCACACGATCATTTTTCCCCTTAGGAAGAGCTTCTGGCTCTGGGGCACTGACTATTGGATGCCCTGTAATATCTTTTCTCATGTCTTCCTTTGCAAAAGAGGTTCTAATTTTTAACTATACCAATGATTACTTGAAACATGGCCCAAATTTCCCAGTCTCTTGTATAGCTAAGTGTGGTGAATAACTAATGTCCAGTAAGATCCAAGCCAAACGAATATTTTTTCACTTCTAAGAAGTGAGAACTCTCTCTGTCCTTTCCCCCATCCTGATGGATGAAATGTAGTGATTTCCAGAACTCAGGCAACTGTTTTAGACATGTAAAAAAAGTCACAGCTAAAGATGGTGAAGTAATAGGACAAAAAAGAACTGGATCCTTGCCGAGAAACTCTAGTTCTAACCTCAGATCCACCTAACTCCAGACTTCGCTTGCATGAGAGAAAAAGAACTTTTATATATTTTGAGTTTTCCTTCTTCATTTGCAGCTAAGGCTTAACTGATAAAGGATACGTTGTGGAAAGTAGATTAGACAGCAGCATAATTGGAGAATTACTTAGGAAAAAGTTACAAGTAAAATAATGCATGTGAAAAATGATTGTGACCTGAACTAGGAAAGCAGTGAGGAGAAGGCAAAGACATAGAGAAACTCTAGAGATATTTGGAAGTTAGCATTGACAGAGTGGTGACAGAGAAAATGGTGATTGACGGGATGCGAGGGATAACAAAGGTTGATGACACTACTGACATTTTGGGCTGGATACGTCTTTGTTGTGAAAGGGCACTCCTATGCATTGAGGATTGAGGGATACTCTTTAGCATTCCTGGCCTCTATCCACTAGATGCCAGCAGTAGTAACACCACCACACTCAGTCATAAAAATGAAAAAAAAAAAAGGTCCAACTGGAAAATTCCAAAGTATTTTGAACTAAGTTAAAGTGAAAAATACAATTCATTAAAATTAGGGAGATGCAGTGAAGAGAAATTTATAACATTGAATGCATATATTAGAAAAGAAGGAAGATCTAAAATAATAATCTGAACTTCAAATTAAATCCAAAGTAAGGAGAAGAAAAGAAATAATAAAAATTAGAGCAGAAATCAGTGAAATTGAAAACAAAAACAGTAGAGAAAATTGACAAAAATGAAAGTTTGTTCTTTAAAAAAGGTAAATAAAACTGATAAATCTCTAGCCATGTTAATAAGGGAAAAACAAAAGAGAGAACAAGAGAAGACAAGTTACTAACATCAGAAATGAAAGAGGAGCTATCATTACTGATTCCATGGACATTAAAATGATAATAAAGGGATTTTAGGAACAACTCTGTACCTACAAATCTGATAACTCCTTCATCCTCAGTGATCCCTACTACATCAAACAGGATTTCCTCTTTTAGCAATTGATCCCTTTTAATGGCATGCCTAAACCAAGTGAGTCAGACAATGTTTTGCTGTAATCCATAACATTTTCATTGGCTAAGTTCTGGAAGTGGGTAGCCAAGCCTTACTTCCTAGACTGTCTTCTTTGGGAAGCTCCTCTGAAACCTGTCCACCATGAGTAACCCTGCTAGTATTTGAAACATTGGTCCATACATCCTTGTATCACAGCAACACACAAGAAACTACAGTATGACAATCAGAGAGGTAGTGAATACAATAATAAAGTGGGATTTATATCAGATATGCAAGAGTGGCTCAAAATTCATAAATCAATTGATGTAATATATCATATCAACAGGCTACAGAGGAAGATCATATGATTATACCAATAGATGCAGACAAAGCACTTTACAAAATCCAATACCTACTCAGGATAAAACTCTAAGAAAACTAGGAATAGAACTGAACTTCTCAATTTGATTAAAAAAAAAACAAAAAAAACTACATCTAATATCATACTTGATGGTGAGAAACTAGATACTTTCCACCTAAGATCAGAAACAAGGCCAGGATGTCCTCTATCACCACTCCTATTCAACATTATACTGGAAGTCCTAGCTAATCCAATAAGACAAGTAAAGAAAAGAATAAGCAGACTAGGAATAAAGAAATAAACTCTGATGAAAGAAATAAAAGAAAACATAAATAAATAAAGAGATAGTCCATGTCTATGGATAGGAAAATTCTATCTTCTTAAGATCTCACTTCCTTCTTTAAGGATATGGAAAAAGCAATCACTAATTTTGCACGGAAAGGAAAGAGTCCTCAGATAAGCAAAGCACTACTGAAGAAGAAGAACAAAGTAGGAGGACTCACACTCCCAGATCTCAAAACCTACTCTGTAGGCACAATAGTCAAAACAGCCTGGTATTAGTACAATGACAGACACATACACAAGTGGAATATAATTGAGAACCCAGAAACAGATCCATTGACCTATGGTCAGCTGATTTTTGACAAAAGGCCAAAATCCATTAAATGGGGAAGAAATAGTCTCTTTCACAAATGGTGCTGGCAAAACTGGATATCCATTTGCAGAATAATGAGACATGATCTGTGCCTCACACCATACACAAAAACTAACTCCACATGAATCAAAGACTTAAATGTGAACTCTAAAACTATAAAATTCCTCAAGGAAAAAATAGGGGCAAATTTAGGGGCCTGAATTCATGACATCACAGACTATCGAGCATAATCCAAAATGCACAAACAGCAGAAGATAAACTAGATGACTGGAACCTTCTAAAAAATAAATTTTTGTGTACTTCAAAAGACTTCTCCAAAAGAGTAAAAAGAGAACCTACAGATTGGGAAAAAATATTCAGTAACAGCATATCTGACAAGGGACTTATCTCTAAAATTTATAGAAAATTCCAACACCTCAACAACAAAAAGACAAACAATCCAATTTTAAAAATGGCCAGAAGACATGAATAGACACTTTACCAAAGAAGATATTCAATCAGCCAACAAACACATGAAGAAGTGTTTATGATCATTAGTTATTTTATCTCTCATCAGATCCAACTCATAGCGACCCCTCCTTGGGTTTCCAAGGCAGTATCACTACAGAAGTAGATTGCCCCATCTTCCTTCTGAGGAGTGGCTAGTGGGTTAGCAGTCAAAAGCCTTAGGCACTATGCCACCAGAGCTCCTTGTTAGCCATTGTTGTTGTTATGTGCCGTCAAGTTAAACCCGACTCATATAGAGATGCAAATCAAAACAATGAGATACCATCTCACCCCAACACTAGTAGCAAAGTTCAACAAGACAGAAAATAACAAATGCTGGTGAGGATGTGGAGAGATTTGGACTCTCACACACTGCTAGTGGGACTGTAAAATGATACAACCACTTTGACAGGCTGAACTATTAGGTATGTCTATGCAGGGGAGAGTGTGCCCAAGACCATGTATAAGGTTGGCAGACAATGATTCTACAAGTGTATTTGTATGTTCTGTAAGAACCCCCAGGTATATAGTAATGCTGACAAAGGACAAGGTTGTAGTCACTTCTTGACCACAGCCAGGTACCCAGAGGGAGAAAGTAGTTGGATCTGTGGGCTCCAGACCATAGTCGCAGGGGACATCAAGCTCAATTGGCATAACATACTACACAAAAACATTGTTCCACATCCTACTTTGGCGAGTAGTGCCTGGGACATTAAAACCTTGCAAGCAGCCTCTAGATGCAATAATGGGTCTCTCCTCACC
>NW_006921631.1:820835-825562 GCF_000298275.1 Orycteropus afer afer
GCAACCCCTCCTTGGGTTTCCAAGGCAGTATCACTATGGAAGTAGATTGCCCAACCTTCCTTCTGAGGAGTGGCTAGTGGGTTTGAATCGCCAGCCTTCTGGTTAGCAGTCAACTGCCTTATGCACTACACTACCATGGATGAACATGGAGAACATTATGCTGAGTGAAATAGTCAATCACAGAAGGACAAATATTGTATTAATTCACTATTGAAGAAAGTTAAGTTTATATATGGAAGGAAACTTTCTATATTGGTTGCAAGGGATGAGAGGGGAGGGGAAGGGATACTGATAGATAGGTAAAGACAAGTTGTGATTTGGGTGAAGTGAAGGGCAATATACCAAAAGTGAGTGATCAGCACAGTGACACTAAGGAAGAGGAAGACATAGAAAGGTACATGTGAGGTACGGGCAACCAGGATGAACCATTTTGCATGTACAGTGAGTGCTGCATTGTCAGTGATGGCAAACATTGATCTATGGGTGGATAGATGGATGGTCAAGCTGAATAACCAGGTATGTCTAGACATGGGGGAGTGTGCCCATGACCATATATAGGGTTGGCAGATGATGTTTCTACATGCGTATTTATATGTGCTATAAGAATGTCCAAGTGTATAGTACAGCTGACAAGGGACAAGGTTGTGGTGACTTCTTGGCCACAGCCAGCTACTTTGAAGGAGTGAATGGTTGGGCCTGTGAGTGAATATTTTGACAATGGGTCTCTCCTCATCCAGAGCAAAGAAGAATGAAGAAAACCAAAGATGCATGGAAACAATTAGTCCAAGGGCCTAGTAGACCTTGCAGTCCTCAGCCTATATAACCGTGACACCAAAGGAGCAAGATGGTGCCCAGTTACCACTGTCAACCACTCAGAAGGTGATCTGTGAAGGAGATCCTGGATAGAGTGGGAGAACAATGGGGAAAAAACTCAAAATCATACAAAAAGACCAAGTTTGCTGGTCTAATACTGGGTGGTGAGACTCCTGAGGATATGGCCCCTAATTACCCTTCAGGTCTGGAACTGAACTCACTCCTGTGGCTTCCAGCCAAACAATAAACAGGCATATGGGGTGAACATTTACATCAGGTAGATACACTCCTTGGAGTGATTAATAATGGGAGAATAGAAGGACAGTGTTTGCACAGGGAGATAGCTGAGGGCGGGGAGGTACACGGGAGGGCAGGGCACAGGGAAGAGGTAACTATAGGGAGGAAGTGGAAAATAAGCTGTTTACATTGTGGGGAATTGCAGCCAATATCATGAAACAAAATGTGTATGAACTGCTGTATGGAAAATGAATTTGCTCCATAAAATTTCAGCAAGTCACAATAAAAATTTTTTTTAAGAAAAAAAGGTGTCACTTCTTCTCAACTTGATCAATAGATTCAATGCAATCTCAATCAAAATCCCATCATGTTATTTTGTGGTCACTGAAAAATTGATTCTAAAGTTTATATGGAAAGACAATAGACCCAGAAAAGCCAACACAATATTGAAAAAGAAGAACAATGTTAGAGAACTGTCACATCTGAACTTTAAGACTTGTTTTTTTATATATAAAACTACAGTAATCAAGACAGTGTGGTACTGGTGAAAAAATAGAATAGAATAGAAAGCCCAGAAGTAGAGCCACACAAATATAGTCAACTTGTCTGTGACAAAGGAATAAAAGCAATTCAGTGGTGAAAGAATAGTTTTCTTAACAAGTAGTGCTGGAAAAGCTGCATAACCACAAGTGGGAAAAAAAAAAAAAGAAGAAGAATCTAGACACTGACCTTAGAAGTTTCACAAAAATTCAAAAGTTAACTCAAAATGAGTCATAGACCCAAATAAAAACACAAAACTAAAATTTCTGGAAGATAACAGAAGAAAATCTAGGGGACTTAAAATTTGGTTATGAGTTTTTAGATGTAACACTAAAAGCATAATGTATGAAAGAAAAGACTGGGATGTTGGATTTCAATAAAATGAAAATTTTCTGCTCTCTGATAGACATTGTTGTTAGGAGAATGGAAAGACAAGGTCACAGACTGGAAAAAATTATTTGCAAAACACACGTCTGAAAACAGACTTGTATCCAAAATACACAAAGAACATTTAAAACTCAACAATAAGGAAACATACATAAACAAACAAAAATGAGCAAAATGTATGAACAGACATCTCATTAAAGAAAATATATGGACAGCAAATTAAAACAATAATAGACATCACTACACCAGAAAAATAAAAACAAAACCCATTGCCATTGAGTCGATTCCAAGTCATAATGATCTGAGGTGTTAGAATAGAACTGCTACATAGGGTTTTCTTGGCTGTAATCTCTACAAAATAGAATTGCTGGGCTTTCTTCCCTGGAACCACTGGTGGTGGTGGTGGTGGTGGTGTAATTGAGTCAGTACATGTTCATACGGACCCTATGTACAACAGAAAGGGACACAGCTGAGTCCTTTGCCATCCTCACAATTGTTGCAATGTTTGAGCCCATTTGATGCGGCCACTGTGTTGAACAACCTCATTGAGGGTCTTGCTATTTTTTGTTGATCCTCTAATATACCAAGCATTATGTCCTTCTCCAGAAACTAGTCCCTCCTGATAACGTGTTCAAAGTATGTGAGCTGAAGTCTTGCCATCCTCATTTCTAAGAAGCATTTTGGCTGCACTTCCTCCAAAACAAATTTGTTTGTTCTTCTGGTAATCCATTGTATATTCAATATTCTTAATGAACACCATAATTCAAATGCATCAATTCTTCTCCAACCTTCCTTATTCATTGGCCAGCTTTTGCATGCATATGAGGCAACTGAAAATACTATGGCTTAGGTCAGGTGCACCTTAGTCTGCAGAGTGACATCTTTGCTTCTTGAAACTTTTTTTTTTGAAGTTGTCAAGGACTTCATTTTAATTGGATTCATAATCAATGCCCATGGAAGCAGAAGTCAAGAAATCAAATGATGTGTTGCACTGAGCAAATCTACCGAAAAGACCTCTTTAAATTTTTAAACAATAAAGATGTCACTTTGAGGACTAAGGTGCTTCTGATCTAAATGGTGGTACTTTCTTAAATTGTGCTTTGGGTACAAATTTACAGTGCTAAATTTGTTTTGCATTCAACAGTCGTGAACATTTGATTTCACGCCCCAATTACCATCCCTGACCATAACACACTCTCCTCCCCTCCCATTCCTATCCCTGTAACATCCCCTCCCCCCGTGCCCTTCTTAAGTGTGCACTCCTGTCTGTCCAGCTTTCCCTCTATGTCAATGCTGCTGCTCTGGTGCCCTATGGCCAATTGCTCTACTAGGTGTGTCTCCCTATAATAGGTGGGTGTTCTGCATCTAAGTCTCTCTTCTGTTGGGCTGAGAGCTGATCCTTAGGAGTGAGTCCAATCTCAAGCCTGAAGAATATCCCGGGGCCATAGTCTTGGGGGTTCCACCAAGAGGTCTCTTACAGCAGATTTGTGCAAGGCAATACATCATTTGCTTTCCTGACTGCTGCTTCCATGGGTGCTGATCTTGGATGCAAGTAAACTGAAATCTTTGATAAATGTAATCTTTTCTCTATTTATCATCATGCTGCTTATTTTTCCAGATGTGAGGATTTTGTTTTCTTTATGTTGAGGTGTAATCCATACTTAAGTATTTTATCTTCATCCACAAGTGTTTCAAGTCCACTTGCCCTTCAAGCAAGCAAGGCTGTGTCACCTGCATGTCACAGGTTAACAAGTCTTCCTCCAATCCTTATGTCACATTCTTCTTCATATAGTACAGCTTCTCAGATTATTTGTTCATACAAATTGAATAAGTTTGTTGAAAGGATACAACCCTGATGCACACCTTTCCTGATTTTTAAACCATGCTGTATCCTCTTGTTCTATTTGAATGACTGCCTGTTGGTCTATGTACAAGTTACATATGAGTACAAAAAGGTGTTCTGGAATTCTCATTCCTTGAAATATTATCCATAATTTGTTATGATCCACACAGTCAAATGCCTTTGCATAGTGAATAAAACATAAGTAAACATTTTTCTGTCAGTCTCTTCATTCAGCCAAGATTTATCTCACATCAGCAATGGTATCCTTCATTCCATGTTCTCTTCTGAATTTGACTTGAATTTCTGGCATTTCTCTTTTGGTGTACTGTTACAACAGCAAAATTATCTTCAGTAAAATTTTACTTGCATGTAATACTAATGGTGTTGTTTAATAATTTATCCACTCTGTTGGACTACCTTTTCTTTTTGGAATGGGGACATATATGGATCTCTTCCAGTCAACTGGCCAGGGAGCTGTCTTCCAAATTTCTTAGTATAGGCCAGTGAGTGCTTCCAGCATTGCATCTGTTTGTTGAAACATCTCAGGTTGAATTACATCAATTCCTAGAACTTTGTTTTTCACCAATGCCTTAAGTGCAGCTTGGACTTCTTCCTTTAGTATCATCATTCTTGATCATATACTACTTCCTGAAATGAGTGAATATCTACCAATTCTTTTTGGTAAAGTGACTCTGATATTCCTTCCATCTTTTGATACTTCCTGCATCATTCAATTCCTCTGGAGAGGGACCGGGTCTCTGGGAGCAAGGTAAGCATGGGCCGGCTTGTGCTTACTCACTGATCTGCACTGAACACTTTCCCTTGTTACCCTCCCGAGAGGGACCGGGTATCCAGGAGCAAGGTAAGCATGGGCGTAGCACAGAGTGGCAGGCTGGAAGAGCAGGAG
>NW_006921631.1:828806-840348 GCF_000298275.1 Orycteropus afer afer
CAAGAATGGCCAGACTTTGTCTCACCTATTTTGGTCATGTTGTAAGAAGGGACCATTCCCTGGAGAAGGATGTCATGCTTGGTAGGGTGGAGGGTCGACAAAAGAGGGGGAGGCCTTCAACGAGATGGATTGATACAGTGGCTGCGATGATGGGCTCAAGTATAGCAGGGATTGTGGGGCTGGCACGAGATCAGGCAGTGTTTCATTCTGCTGTGCATGGGGTCGCTATGAGTCGGAAACAACTCGACGGCACTTAACAACAGCATCATTCAATATTTTACCCATAGAATCCTTCAATATTGCAAATCAAGGCTTTAGTTTTTTCTTTAGTTTTTTTAGCTTGAGAAATGCTAAGTGTGTTCTTCCCTTTTTGTTTTCTAACTCCAGGTCTTTGCACATTTCATTATAATACTTTGTCTTCTTGAACCACCCTTTGAAATCTGTTCAACTCTTTTCTTCATTATTTACTCCTTTCATTTTAGATATTCTACATGCAAAAACAAGTTTCAGAGTCTTTTCTGACAACCATTTTGGTCTTTTCTTTGTCTCTAGTCTTTTTAATGACCTTTTGCTTTTTTCATATATAACGTCATTGATGGCATCCCAGAACTTATCTGATCTTCTGTCAATAGTATTCAATGTGTCAAATCTATTCTCAGATGGTCTGTAAATTCAGGTGGGGTATACTCAAGGTCATACTTTGGCTCTCAAGGACTTGTTTTAATTTTCTTCAGCTTCAACTTGACCTTGCATATGAGCAATTGATGGTCTATTCCACAGTCAGCTCCAGCCTTGTGAGCATCTCCACTATCATCTTCCACAGATGTTGTCAATTTGATACATGCATGTTCCATCTGGCTAGGTCCACAGGTAAAGTTGTATGTTGTTGTTGAAAGAGAGATATTTCCAATGAAAAAGTTGTTGATTTGCAAAATTCTGTCATACCATGCAGTATTCTTTTGTTCTGTTTGAATGACTGGCCTCATTTCTATCACCGAAGTCATACTTTCCACCTACCAATCCTCTTTCCGTGTTTCCACCTTTCTCATTCCAACTACCAGTAATTATGAACTCACCCTGATTGCATGTTTGATCAATTTCAGACTGCACAGGTTGGTAAAAATCTTCAATTTCTTCATCTTTCACTATAGTTATTCATGCATAAGCTTGAGTAATTGTCATATCAATTGGTCTCCCTTGTAGGCTTATGGATATTGTCCTATCACTGACAGCATTGTATTTTATGATAGATCTTGAAATGTGCTTTTGACAATGAATGCTACACCATTCTTCTTCAATTTGTCATTCCCAGCATAGTAGTTCATATGATTGTCCAATGCAATATGTTCGATACCAGTCCATTTCAGCTCACTAATGCTTAGAATATCAATCTTCAAGAGATCCCTTTCATTTTTGACAACTTCCAATATTTTTTTATTCATACTTTGTACATTCCGTGTTTTGATTATTAATGGTTGTTTGCAGGTGTTTCTTCTTATTTGGAGTCATGACACACAAGCAAATGAAAGTCCTAAAAGCTTTACTCCATGCACATCATTAAGATTGACTCTACTTTGAGGAGACAGCTCTTCCCCAGTCATATTTTGCGGGCCTTCCAACCTGAGGGGCTCATCTTCTAGCACTATATCACACAATATTCCACTGCTATCCATTAGTTTTTTACTGGCTACTTTTTTCAGAAGTAGATTGCCAGGTCCTTCTTCCCAGTCTGGCTCAGTCTGGAAGCTCTGCTGAAGTCTCTTCACCCTGTGTGTTCCTGCTGGTATTTAAAACACCAGTGGCTTAGCTACCAGCATCACAGCAACGTACAAGCCACCACAGTATGACAAACTGACAGACAAGTGGTGGGTGGCACCACTAGGTGGGTTCAAACCATCAACCTTTAGGCCAGTCGTCAAGGGAAAGCAGCTGGTGCCACTCAAGGACCTCTTACACACCTATTAAAATGGAAAAATCCAAAACACTCACAACAACAAATGCTAGTGAGTATGTGAAGCAACAGGAACTCTCTTTCACTGATTATGGAAATGAAAAACGGTAGCTCCACCTTGGAAAGCTCTTGGGGAGTTTCTTATAAAGCTAAACATGTTATTAGCAAATGATTCAGCATCCTTGTTCTCAGGCATTTATCCAATTAAGCTGAAAACTTATATCTACACAAAAACCTGTACATGAACACTTATAAAGCTGTTTGATAGTAGCTTTATCCATTATTGCTAAAAATTGGAAGAAATCAAGATGTCTTTCAACAGGTGAATGAATGTATAAACCAATTGTTATGCATCTATACAATGGAATATTAAACTAAAAAAAACAAACCCCTGCCATCCATCAAGTCAATTCCAGCTCATAGCAACCCTACAGAACAAAGCAGAACTGCTTCAAGAGGTGTCCAAAGTTGTAAATCTTTACAGAAGCAGTCTGCCTCATCTTTCTCCTGTGGAATGGTTGATAGGTTCGAACTGTCGATCTTGTGGTTAGCAGCTGAATGCCTTAACCACTTCATCACCAGCTATGAAGCCTCAAAAAGTCATGGAGGAAACTTAAATGCATATTGCTAAGTGAAAGAAGACAGTCTGAAGAGGTCACATGCTGTACGAGTCCAACTATATGACATTCTGGAAAAGGCAAAACTACAGACAGTTAAAGGATCAGTGTTTTCCAGGAATTGCAGGGGAGAGAGGGAGGGATGAATTTCTGGAAAACAAAGTAATTTTAGGGTGGTGAAACTATTCTGTGTGGTACTGTAGTGGTGGATACGTGGCATTATTCATTTGTCAAAACCCATAGAAATGTACAACACAAAAAGTGAACCCTCATGTAAATATAGATTTTCATGAATAATAATGAATCAGTATTGGTTCACTGACTGGAAAAAATATTACACTAATGCAAGATGTTAATAATAGAGGAAACTGTATGTATATGGGGGGAGGGGTATATGGTAACTTGTTATTGTTGTTGTTACGTGCCGTTGAGTCGGACCCGACTCGTAGCAACCTCTCCTTGGGTTTCAGAGGCAGTATCACTACGGAAGTAGATTGCCCAACCTTCCTACCAAGGAGTGGCTGGTGGGTTTGAACCGCCAACCTTCTGGTTAGCAGTCAAATGCCATAAGCACTATGCTACCAGAGTAACTATAAATTCTTTATTCATTTTTTTGTAAACTTAAAACTGCTTGGAGGTTCAGTGGTAGCATTCTCACCTTCCATGTAGGAGACTCAGATTCAATTCCTGGCTAATGCACCTTATATGTAGCCACCACCTACCTGTTAGTGGCAGTTTGCCTCTTGCTATGATGCTGAACAAGTTTCAGTGGAGCTTCCAGACTATGATGGACTAGAAGGAAAGAGCTGGCAATCTGCTTTTGAAAATCAGCCAGTGAAAAACCCTATGGACCACAATACAAGCCTCCACTTATCATGAGAATAGTGCAGGACAGGGCAGCACTTCCTTCCACTATGCTCAAGGAGCTCTGGCGGCATAGTGCGTAAGGCATTGGGCTGCTAACCAGAAGTTCGGCAGTTGAAACCCACCAGCTGCTCTGCAGGAAGAAGATGAGGAAATCTACTTCCATAAAGATTTACAGCCTTGGAAAGTCAATGTTGGGTCACAATGAGTCAGAATCGGCTGGACAGAACACAACAATAACAATCAGCTGACACATTGACTGGGAAAAAGGAAATCCTTCTCATTCTCCACATTGTAGAAAATGCCCTAGAAACAGGTTAAAGGAGAAATGTATGAGGGTGGAATCAAACCTGTGCTCATGTAATGAAAAGTTGCAAAGGTCAAAGGGGCTTTCAAGTTTCTGGGCTTCTTTTCCTTTAGGAACGAGGCCTTTCTCCCGAGACGTAGTCCAGAGCTGGGGGAGCCATCATAGCTATTGCTAACAAACAAATGTGAGAAATGGCTGCACAAAATCCATTTTAACATGGCTTTCTTTTCAAATTTCTTGTCTGAACTTTAATAATCTAGTATTTGGAAATCATTAAGTAACCTCCTTGACTTGTTTAACTGGATGGGCACAGACATCTCATTGAGCTAACATAGGATTTATGTCTCAATAACACAATAACATTTAGTAAGCACTGTGCTTTCAGAATAATTTATGCCTTATCTGCAATTGGAGAATGATTTATATCCATGTGAGGGGCAGAATTATGAGAGACTCGCTAAGACACCTAGTATCCTGTTACTGAGTAGCTTTCCACTGTGGACTGGAAGGGAGATGGCAGTCTTCACTCCCTGACATATTTCCTTGATGGATTTTCATTAGAAAAGAAGGTAAAAGTCTAAATTAGCTCCCTTTTGTCTGCAAAATGTTTCGAATTGCTCTGGTTCCCATTAGTGATTTCTATAAACCCCAAAGCTGTCTTGAACAGTACAAGGAGGAAAGCAGTCACAGAAACTTAACTCCAGACAGAACGCTTGAAACTTACCCATCACTAATGGGGCTTTAATGAAGGGACCAAGTAGTGATCATGCTTTGTGTACTAGGTGCAGATTGCCTCAGTGACAAGGTCGTGGGATGCTTTTCTCAAGTCTGTGCCAATACTCACAATAAATCCGCTAGTGAGTCTCCACAGGCAGGTTACAGTCAATGCTGGAAGCACCTAGAGATGCAGATGCAGAAGCTAAATGTCCCAGCATTTCAGAGTGTGGGTTCTGGTATCACCATGCCTTACTTTCCATCCGAGCTGCACTGCTAGCTAGCTCTGCAAACTTGTGTCCATGACCTAATGGCACATTAATTTTCTCATGTATAATTTGGGATAGTAGTTGTGTTAGAGTGGGCTCTCTAGAGAAACAAAACCAGTAAAGCTTATATATATATATATATAGAGAGAGAGAGAGAGAGAGAGACAGATTTATCTTTGGAAAATGGCTCACACACTTATAGAAGCTGGCAAGTCCAAAGTTCTTGGATCAAACGTCAAGCTGTAGGCTTTTCCACGTCAAGCTGGAGGCTTTTCCCAACTCTTGCAGCCTCAGGGGCTGAGGAGCTCAGAGCTGGCAGGCAGTACTCCGGCTGGTGACTCCAACGAATGACAAATCCAAGATCTCCAGACCGAATGGTGGATTGTTCACTCATGGACAGTTGTAGGCAGCACAACAGAATCCTGATCCACAGAAGAATTTCTCCTCTCCCAGGATGTCCACAGATATACTGGAAGCAGGCCACACTCCTAGGGAAACTCCTTTTCAACAGATTGGCCACTCAAAACATAATCATCTGATACCATCATGGAAACAACCACACCACAACAGCTCAAACCACACAGAATTGTGGTCCAGCCAAGTTGACACACAGCTCCAACTATCACAGTCCACCCTTTGTCAACTTGGCAGTTGTACACATCTTCTTAACCATATATAATCTCTAAATAAGGACAATTATAAAGTCGTCTTTGTGCCTAACATGATACGCTAACACATGTACAACCAAAATGCATTAACCTTATTTACATTTCACAGTTCATAAAGAAGGAAACAAAAATATTTGATGCACATATACAATGAAGAAATATAATAATCACAGTCCTCCTTTCTGCAGCTGGTCACGTGGTCATAGCTGATATTCAGAACTACCTTCTTCCACCACCCATTCTGTATTTCCCTTGCACTCAGCAAGCACCTCAGCTGGTCATGGTTCTTTGCCTGGTTGGGTGACCCAAACCTTCATTCCTGAAGGATCTGGGCCGTTAGCAGTCATATCAGAATTGGGTTGCTGTAATTTTCCATTGACTTTAATCACAGGGCATGGGAATACTAAGGGACATCCTAAAGGATCTCCTGTATTCCAGACATATTCTTCTTTACCTCCATTATGTAAAGCCAATGCAATTTCCCCTTGGTAATCAGGATCTATCACACCAGATAGTACAGTAATGCCCTTCTTTATCTGTTGATCCAGAGGCATGAGGAAGCCAAAATGGCCGGGTGGCATTCTTAATTTCCAGTTCAATGCAATCCGTATTGTTTATCCAGGTGGAAGTGTTCCTCCCTTTGGGACTAAGATCTCCAGACCCTCAGAGCATAGGGTAGCATGGACAGGAAGCAAAAATTTTTTGAGTGGGTCACTAGGGGTAATAGTGAGTGGTACCACTCCCATTTCCACCCCTTGGTTCCTGAACCCATGAATCCTGGCTATTGGAAAAACAGAACCATATATTGGATGCTGGTTTAGAGCATATACAGCCTCCTGGAGAACATTGCCCCAACCAACCAGCTTCCTTATATTCCCCATGCTGACAAAATTGCAGAAAAGTATCAAATATCCGATCACCCAGAGCGTCACTTCTTACAAGTACTTGATCTATTGGTGGTGCTATTTCGTGTATTAATGTTGCCACCTCCCATCATGGATTAGCAGAAGCAGACTGTCACATCTTTTTCCCATGGGGCAGCTGGTGAGTTGGAACCTCCAATCCTTCAGTTAGTAGCTGAGCACTTAACCACTGAGCCACCAGGCCTCCTTCCAAAGGGAAAAGGGAAGCCTTAAAGAGCAGCCTTAAAGGCTACTATAATTATAATGATGGCATTTTTAGAAAGACTTTTTGGATGCAGGCCTTTTCTGGCCTTTCCATTGTTTTCACAACCTAATCAAGCCAGATACCCCAAGGGCTCTAAATTTTCCAGCTCCTTTTTTTTTTTTTTTTTAGCCAAATGAGTAATGGCCAACCTACTCCTCTCATGTGGCCCCACTAGCCCTGGTTCCTGCACTAATTGGGTTCTGTCCTTCCCCACATTTGACACCAAGCCATTCTGGGAGTTTGTGCAGTGGTCTGGAAGGATGATGAGTGTATGTTGTCATGGTTATTTTTTCTCTTTTTCCCTCTGCCACGCACTCATTACCATTAAAATAAATACTCAAATTAGGCTTAATTTTTTTATAATACAAAACTTCAAAAGTTTTACTGTTTTCTAGTTTAGGAAGAACTTGCACAAGTTGTAAAATTTAAATTTTATTTAACTATGTTTTCTAAGCAGTAAAGAAATGGACAAAAAAACACACATCATTTTCATTTTTAAAAAATGAGTTCCCCAATAATTTTTCCCAAAATGTTTTATTTCCTTTGAATCTGACAGCAAGTAAGTAAAATTATGACTGATTTGCTTCAATTGAAGTGTTTGAAGATGAAGAAAACAGATTAAGATAGATGGAGAGCTGCAATATATCTTCAGTGTAATTCTGCAAGTATTTGCTATAATATTCATCACATACCTGGCACATTGCTAGGTGTTGTTTAAGACACAGCATGGACTTGGCTTCTGCTCTTTACAAGTGTGTAAACCCTTTGCTCCTACAGTATGTGAGTTCTATTAGATATTTTCAAATGACCTTTTAGTTTATCTATCTCTCTCCACCAGACAGTCAGTGTTGTTCTCAGATCTAAGCTATTGCCCTAGCTTATCAGGTAGGGTAAATGGGACCTGAACTCCAGATCATGTTTCCCTCTGCAAGACGAGAGTTCCAGTGTAGGCTATAGTCACCCAGAGACAGGAACTCCTTTTTCTTTGCACGTAAGTACTATCTTCTTTGCAAACTGTGTTGAGGAATCTTTTCATACTTGCTGCAAAAGTTCTCATGAGCTAGAGGCCCCTGGCTCTTCTGTGCCCTTAAACTTGCATTCCCACCCTTCAGAATGCTCAGCCCCATTTGTGTCCTCAGTCTCCTCTTCACCCCTACCCCAAACCTACGGCCAAGGTACCTAATTGTATGCTGTCAGTCCGTGGATGTTCAGTAAGTTTTATAAGTGAAAGACAAGTATAAAACAATATCCACCTAATACTCAAAGGATACTGGAGCAAACAAATACAAACCAAGCAATCTTATAGCAGAAAGTAGTATGGTTTTTATGTGCCCCTATATTATGCCAGAAAGGAGCTCTGGTGGCACAGTGCCCAAGGCATTTGACTACTAATCAGAATGTTCATGGTTCAAACCCACCAGCCACTCTGTGGAAGGAAGAGGGGACAATCTACTTCTGTAAAGATTTACAGCCTTGGAAACCAATGGGGGTCATCATGAGTCAGAATCAACTCAATGGCAGCTGGTTTGTCTTTTTATGTTATGCCAATAGGAAATGTGCATCTTGAAAAAATTTTCTGCAGTGTCAATATAAACCAAAGAACCAAACCCACTGCCATTGTGTTGATGCCAACTCATAGTGACCCTATAGGACAGAGTAGAACCGTTTCATAGGTTTCCAAGGGTGTAAATCTTTACAGAATCAGGCTGCCTCATCTTTTTTCTGCAGAATGGCTGGTGGGTTTGCTTTTGGTTGGCAGCCCAATGTTTAAGCACAGTGCCACTAGAGTTCCTACAGCATCATGATACTTCTTACTAAAGTCCAGTTTTATCATGTGAACAAGTTTATCTTCTTTATCACAGCAAAATCTGTGAGAATCTTTGTTATATGGTCTGTAAAATTGTGTCAAAGCAATAATAAACTGAAGAAAGTTGTCTTCATTAGTGAAAATTGTGAATTATAAAATGTCTTTGAGAAATACATTTTTTAGAAAATTTCCAATTACTCAGTAACTTCAAACTAGACAACAATTTACCAAAGTAATCTGTTCTAGTGAATGCATAAAACTTTGTAATTGAAATATGAGTTACTGTATAAAACGTGTTTTAAAAATTTGGAAATTTCCTCTCTCCTAAGTAGATTAAACATTTCTCTTTCTGTTTTTACTGAGAGTTACATTTGTTCAGTAAACCACTTGTAAATAATTTAAGAGCAAATTTCAACCAAAAGGGCAGCATTTTCCCAAAAACAAAATTCCTAATGCAGAAAGGGGCAGGAAAGATGGGTAAAAGTAAATCAGAAACTCAGGGAGAAAGTGGGAAGAGTGCTGTAACATTGAAGGCATTGAGACTAAGGTCATGAAACAAAACATGTATAAACTGTTGAATGGGAAACTAATTTGCTCTGCAAACTTTCACTCAAACCACATACAATGTCCACAAAAAATAATAAATATACTTTATGCATTTTAAAAAAAAGAGTGTATTTCACGTTCACTTTAATGAAAATAGTTTTCTTAAATGTTGAAGCACAAAATAATCAGAGTTCCTTTTCCTTTTTTTTTTTTTTGTTAATACATCTACAAATGTAATATTACTATTCCTCTCACTATGCTTTCTTGCTCCTCTGCAACCTCTCCTTCAATACAGATGTTGTTGTTGTTAGGTGCCTTCAAGTCGGACCCGACTCATAGCGACCCTTCCTTGAGTTTCCGAGGCAGTCTCACTACGGAAGTAGATTGCCCCATTTTCCTTCATAGACCTATTTTTTTCCCTATGGAGTTCTCAGGGAAGAGAATATAGATAGACCACTATTGAGCATCATCAGAGTTCATAAATAAAAGAGTTAAACTTCAGTTACCTGGAAAATACCTACATTCTGCCAAGGCTGTAATCATTCTCTTACTTACAAATTCTAATTTTAAATTAAACTAAGACCCAGTCTTTCTTGGTTCCAACCCTTCCTTTTTGGTTCAAAGAAAAGAAAGACTTCAAAAAAAAAGCAGGGGGGAGGTTGGTGCTCAAGGCTTCTTGGACATTGAATGGCTTTTAGAAAGTACCATTTTGTTGAGTGAAAAAAAATAAGAAACAGCTGGGTTACATTTCCTTTGAAATGCACATTTAGTTAAAAATTAAAGACAAAAAAAAAGTACTGGAGAAAAACACTTTTTCATTTGCCAAGACCCAAACCAGCTGAGAGAAAGAAAGAATAAGAGAGAAGAGAAAAGGATGGTCTGAAATATTTTGTCAAACCAGTCTTCTCTTCTGTGGTACTGATGTTCATTAAGCCCTAAATAAAATGGTACAAGACACAGAATTAGTTTGAACTGGCTCTGGAAACACTTATGAGTCTGTTAAACATGAAGAGGTTTCAGTAAATATTTCTCCTCTCTTCTCTTCTACTCCAAAATAGTTGCAGTCATTTTTTTTTTCCTTACCAGTTTATGTGTTTTGCCAAACTCTTCCTTCTAGAGAGAAGATTCCTAAACTGAGGGATTGAATTTAAGTAGAAAACTACATTCTAGTTGCTTAAATTCCTGGAAACATGTTTGTACTACAAATAGTAAATAAATAATAAAAATGATTCCAGAGAATGAAGTTGCTAGCTCCCTGCCAACTTGCTTTCATCACACAACAGAAAAACAAAAAGTAAATCTTTGCCCTCAAATTATAGGTAAAATGGGCCCATATGTGGTGATGTTGACTTAAATTCATTTTAACAAACACTATTCAGCACCTACCATGTTCAAATCATAAAACTAGAGGCTATGACTGGATTTAAAAAAAAAAAAAAAAGCTAGGAGGACCCTATTCTGGTCTGAAGGAGCTCAGAAATAGATAGAAAGAAGAGAAGAGAAAAACTGAAATGCAAAGTATAGAATAGAACCAGAAAGCAAACAAATATATCATTATCAAAATTTATTTATTTCATCCTCCTAACACATGGAGCTGCCATGAGTAGGTATCATTTCACAGCCATGTGTTCTGTAGTGACCTGACTTCCAGCTTCCAGCCACGGCCTGGGCTTGGCAACCTAGATACCACATTGGTTTCCTAAAAACCACCATCTCTGCTCTTAATTAAACCTAAATAATTCCCAGAACATCCAATAACCCTTGGCACTTAAAAGATGCTTATAAACACTTAAAGAATTAATTCAACTCTGATTGGGCTCTTCTCTTTATTACTGGTGAATATAATAAGTAGGATTTTGAACACTATCCTCTATATGATATGTTGAAATGACTTCTGAACTATACCCAGGGTCAGATGACCTGGTTCCATAAAGGGCAGCCACTAGTTAATGCTGCTTATGTCATGGGAAGCAGGTCAGTCCACAACTGGAAGTGATAAGACTTTCATGCCCTGTCCCATCAGCAGTGTATTAAAACCAAATAAGGATAAGGAAAAAAAAAATGTTATCAAACTTTATTAAACCAGAACACAAATCAAAATATCATGTGAAAAATGCATTTCTATGGAGCAGTCTTGCCCATGGGACTGGGAAAGTGAGATATCACTGTGTTTGATTCTGTCTTACAAAAAACATAAACAATTTTGGAATTTTAAGAAAATCCTCTGGTCTTCTTTAACAGTGTTGAACCTGGCCACAAGCCACTCCTGCTGTAGACTTAATACTAAAAATCCTCTTAATGACTAATATTCTGTTTTATAACAGAAACCTAAGCCAGCGTCCAGCACAATAGTTAATCGTTGTTGTTGTTGCTGCCAGTGGTGGTTCATATAAAAGTTTCCAAAGAGGAACTTCTTCCTTTCTGTCATATGAAGGCATTTGTAAGCCCCACACCCTCCCCTCTGGCCATGGACATGCCAGCCACAGAATGTGTCACTCTGTTTGTGGTGGTTATGTTTTTGTGTCAACTTGGCTGGGCCTAGTTGAGTGGCTGGGCAGCTGGTGGTAGTTATTCCCCATGATGAGACTGGCAATCAACTCCATGGTGGGATCTACCACAAGCAGCTGAGTAG
>NW_006921631.1:840688-863008 GCF_000298275.1 Orycteropus afer afer
ACTTTGAACTTGGACTTAAAGCCTCCAAACTATGAGAGAATAAACTCCTCTTTGTTCAGCCATCCCATTTGTGGTATATTCTTGTCAGAGTGGCACTAGGTAACCAGAACACTGTTGCTGTTGTTGTTAGGTGCCATTCAGTCGCTTCTGACTCATAGCAACTCTATATGCAATAGAACAAAGCAGTGCCTTATTTTGCACCATCCTCAGGAGTGTCACTGTGCTTAAGCCCATTGTCATATCCACTGTGTCAGTTCATCTTGCTGGGGGTTTTCTTCTTTTTCATTGACCATCTACTTTACCCAGCATGATGTCCTTCTGGCACTGGTCTTCCTGACAACATGTCCAAAGTACGTGAGATGCAGTCTCCCCATCTTTGCTTCTAAGGAGCATTCAGGCTGTATTTCCTGTGAGATAGATTTGTTCATTCTTCTGGCAGTTCTTGGTACATGCAATGTTCTTTGCCAACATCATAATTCAAAGGCATCAATTCTTCTTCAGTCTTCCTTAGTCATTGTTCAGTACTTACACACATATGAGGTGAGTGAAAATACCACGGCTTGGGTCAGGAGCACCTTAGTCCTCAAAGTGACATCTTTGCTTTTAAACCTTTTAAAGAGGTCTTTTGCAACAGATTTCCCCAATGCAATACATCACTGGATTTGTTAACTGCTGCTTCCATGGGCATTGATTGTGGATCCAAGTGAAATGAAGTCCTTGACAACCTCAATCTTTTCTCCATTTATCATACTGTGGCTTATTGGTCCACTTGAAAGGATTTCATCTTCTTTATGTTGAAGTATAATCTGTACTGAAGGCTGTAGTTTTTGATCTTCATCAAAGTAGGTGCTTCAAGTCCTCTTCACTTTCAGTAAGCAAAGTTATGTCATCTATGTATTGCAGGCTGTTAATGAATCTTCCTCCAATTCTGAAGCCTCATTCTTCTTCATATAGTCCAGCCTCTTGGATTCTTTGATCAGCATACAGACTGAGTTAGAATGGTGAAAGGAATCCTGATGCACACCCTTCCTGATTTTAAACCATGTTGTTTCCCCTTGTTCTGTTCTAACAAGTGCCTCTTTGTCTATGTACAGGTTCTGCTGAGCACAATTAAGTGTTCTAGAATTCCCATTCTTCAAAATGTTATCCATCACTTTAAGAACCCAGCAAAGAAAGGAATGTGTGCTCTGAAAGAACCATATTAAACAGCAAAATCCAGTCAGAAAAGTGTAAAATAAATGTTTGCCTATTTTCAAGGGCTGATTTCCCCACATTACTTTGTGCTTTGGTAGGCTGGTGTTGTCTCTAGTGGAAACTGCTAATAGTCATAGGGTCCACCTCCCACCCCACAGCATACTTATAAGTAATACCTCCCACACCCCCACGCCCACCCCAAAAAACATAGTTAGCATTGAGTCGACTTTACTTCATGGTGACCACATGTGTGTCAATGGAACTGTGCTTTGTAGGGCTTTGAAATGGCTGATTTTTCAGAAGTAGCTCTCCAGGCCTTTCTTCCAAGGTGCCTCTGGGCAGACTCAAACCATCAACCTTTCGCTTAGCAGCCAAGCACACTAACCACTTGCACCATTTCATAAATAGAAAATATTTCAGTCTGAGTTTTACTCATGCCCCCAAGAGAATAAGTAACTACTCACACATCCCAAAGCAAGATTACCCTTGCAGGGCTTCCAAAGGAGATGCATAATTACAAGCTTTGAAACCCTTGGCCTGACCTCCAGTTGAAAGCATAAAATACTAAAATATAAAGTCCCAGGAAGCGCAAAATCACAAAAGGATTTTGACAAGAGCTGTTAAAGCTTTCCATTCCATGGGTCAGGGGCTGATTCAAAGGCAGCTAATGACAAAGACAAACATTAGTATGCTGCATGTATCATCTCCACTGGCTTCCCAACCACAATCCTAAGGAAAGGGAGAGTTTGATATATGTCACCAGGATCTCAGGATACATAGACTAACATCTGGCTTATATCTGATAAATCTAAAAGACAAGAAACTGTGGCTGACCTACTGGTCTGCCAGTAGAGCAGAGATATAGACACTGGGGATGAAGTGCACTCCCAGAGTGTACCATGGGAAAGATGCATGTTCCCCATGGGCTACACAATTGGAGGAATTATGCCTGTATGAAGTTCCCTTAAGTCCTGCTCAGAGGGCTATCAGTTGGGGCAAGGAAAGCAATGTGGCAGAAAGAAATATGAAGCATACAGATATCTATGGCCAAGGAAGGTGAAGGAGGAAGTTAGAAGGTTTGATTTTAAATGCCTGCCAAACCCAGAGAGCACCAATGTCAAGTCAAACCTTGCTTGACATCTTTGGAGGGACTAAGTAGAAAGAGAGAATAAAAATGGATTACAAATTCTGCTGCAGGTGTTGAAAGAAGATTGAAGCAGACAACAGGAACCTTCTTGAACTACAAAACTGACTGATATTGACCCCTAGTGCAGTATGATTCTGGAACCCCACAAAATTTCCTCTCATAATCATTTTGGGGTCTCATGCTACTTTGAGAACTTAATCAACAGTGCTAGTATTTCTCCATGGAATTTTTAGTACACATTCTGAGTATTTCCAGATGCCATTCCCTCTCCTACACCACTAGGTTAAGAAATCCTCATTTAACCCACCAGCCGTCCCACAAAGGCAGCACCACTCAACAGCATGCTCCTGGAATTCTCTGTGATGTTCACAACATCCCCATGAACCACTAGTCTTGGGATCCTATTCTTATACTACTGTTTCCCAGCCTGGGGCCCTTCTTCCAGGTATCTGACCTGGAGTCTTATTTCTGCATATTTGTGTTATCTTCCCTTTAGACTTGGTATACTGTTTATTCCCTCCTTGATTATAATTCTTATAGTTCCTCTGATCAAACTCTAATAATCTAATAATCCCCCAAACAATTCCATCCATCCTCTGGAAACTGCCCTCCCTCCCACCACCACCACATACACACAAAATGTCCCATCCAATACCCAAAGGCATCTCTTCAAATTTTTTTCTAAATCTTCCTTAAGTAAAGGAATTGATCCAGGTTAAAGAAAAATGCCTGCCGGTGAAGTACAACTTCAGCTATTGTCTTTCTTCTGCATTTCCCTGTTAATAAATTTCTCACCTTTGCTTCTGAAAAGAATTTGTTAAGAAGAATTTGTGAATTGAGTAGAAGTGAGAGAAGGAACCCTGCTAAGAGAAGAAAGAGGACTTTCAAGGGTGGAGTATAAAGTGAGTAACTTTTACTATTTCTCAGTTTTGCTTGGGACCCACACTAAGCTTAAGGGTGTAAAACGTAGTACAGAGAATGCCTTTCTGACAGAAAATACTTGGGTTATTGCTGAGAGTGTTTTTAAGCAGTGTGACATGCTGCCATGCCTTTGGCATTGACACCCACTAACTGAAACGTGTGTGTTTACAGTGTTGATGTGTGACTGATGGGTGAGAGACTAAATCCCCTCAGGTGGCCTCTCTTAAGACACAGAATGAACTAAGCATGTTCCCAAGGCTGTGGTTCTCAGTGGATCTCTAATAGACTTAGTTCAGCAAGCCGATCAAACCAGACAGCCTAAATTTTTCTTACCCAACAGAATCTTGAATTTATAAAATGTATTCATATCTCGTCATGTAGGGGATTTATGCATGATGTCCACTATCATTAAAGAGTTATGTACATACATTCCCCTTTCCACCGTAGGGATGGATTACAAACCCCTAATGACAGTAAATTATTCTCTTCTGTGCTTTATGCTATGGATTACCTTGTGGAATTTTCTAGGCTGTTCTGTCCGGCATTACAGCACTAATGAAGTGTTATTTATACTACACTCTGATTTTCTGTTTTATTTTTCTTGAAGTTTCTCCTTGTTCCATCTTTTTTGATTTATCATACATTTAGCAGACCAAAATATGAAAGCCATTTTTCTGTCACTCTTCAAACTTTAAATGAACAACTTTTTATGAAGTGTAATTTTCAATAACAATGAAATATTAGAAGCTTCTCTTGGAGTTCCTTGTTCCTTTTCTGCCTGTTTTTTTCTGTGCTGTTTTCTTTTATCCCTGGTTTCCCACAAGTGCTGTCTACGATTGCCATGACCTCTGATACATGGAAGTAAAGATCCAGTAGAGGGTCAGAAAAGTTTCTCTTACCTGATTACTTACAACCAAGGTTAAAACATAGACAAATGCACCATGAGCTGTGAACAAAACTAGTGGTTTAATGACTTAGCTTAATTTGAAGTGTGAAAAAGGCATTGGACTAATTTTCCAGAAAAAGATGGACCTTTCTTCATGGTATTGGCCTCCTGTAGACTTGTATCTAAGGTGAGCAGTTACCAATCTTTCTCCTCTAAGTTGTAAAGACCAAGTACTATGTAATCAATCAAGTTGGATTCAAATCATCACTATGCCATTTTCTGACCAATGATTTAATGACCTTTATGGAGCCTCCAGAAAACAAATAGAATAAAAGTAAGGACTATATGAAGAACACATGGTGATTTACATGAAAGAAACTAGCATAATTTACATAATAAATGTTCAATAAACATTCCCTCCCTTTCCCTTCCCTTCCCTTTCTTTGATAATAACCATTTCTGTCAGTTGTATTAGAACTTGATCCTAGGATAAGAAGATGGTTGTAGTATCTGTGGCAGACAGATTTGATTGTCTTTTCAACAGCCAACACACCACCTTCTAGCTCTGGTGGCGTAGTGCCTAAGGCATTTGACTGCTAACCAGAAGGCTGCTGGTTCAAACCCACCAGCCACTCCTCAGAAGGAAGGTTGGGCAATCTACTTCAGTAGTGATACTGGTTCAGAAACCCAAGGAGGGTGCACTATGAGTCGGATCCGACTGGACAGCAATGAGTTTGGTTTGGTTTTGGAAGGGAAGTTGAGAGTCCCTGAGTGTTGCAAACGGTTAACACACTAGACTGCTAACTGAAAAGTTGGAAGTTCAAGTTCACCCAGAGGCACCTCAGAAGAAAGACCTTGCAGCCTACTTCCAAAAAATTAGCCACTGAAAACCCTATGGAGTACAGCTCTACTCTGACGCACATGAGGTCGCAGTAAGCACAAATCCACTCTTCCCTGACAACTTTTTTTAAAAAAAGATAAGGTGACAGCTTCTAAACAAAAACAGTGCCTGTGAGTTGATTCCGACTCATGGCAAGCCCATGTGTGTCAGAGTACACTGTGTTCCATAGGGTTTCCAATGGTTGACTTTTCAGAAGTAGATCACCAGGCCTTTCTTCTGAGGTGACACTATGTAAACTGCTGCCTTTTGGTTAGCAACTCAGTGCTTAAGTGTCTGTGCTGTCCAGGGTTTCTTTAACAGCCTCAGATTGATCTAAGCCAATCAAACTGATTCTATAATTTTGGAAAGTGATTGGATATAGACATAGACATGTGACTTTATATTTATCAATAGACTGAGGGGGTACATGATGGGGACTTTTGGGGTATGATTTTCTCAGTAATAAAAATATTTACAGGGGATATACCTCCTACTCTTTTTAAGTAAATGTGGTCTTGTATTTCTGGGATGCCTGGAATGGCTACAGCTATGCTTTTGAACATGAATGAGTTATCACTAACATATAAAGCAGAGTTGAAAAATGGATAGTCTTAATAACATAAGTCTTAGGGTTTAAGTTACTCTGGGTCAGTATTCTATTATCTGCAGTAGAAATCAGCTAACTGAGAAAGTGTTCCACAGATCCCAGTTTTCTTTGTGTGTAAACTTGGGCAAGTTATCTAAACTCTCAAGCATCGGTTTCCTCATCTGTGAAATGGTGACAGTATTTTTACCCATCCCATAGACCGAAGTAAAGAGGCAATAAATTCAAATTTAAGTACCTCACTAGATGGTAGTTAAAATGATTTAAAACATTTCCCCAATTCCCACACAGAAAACTCTGATTATACTTCCTAACACAGACACAGCTCATTGTGGATGATCTGGATAAAAACTTCATTGACACTACGATTATTAAATGTGGCTACTCTGCCAGCTAGAAGGTGGTTCTCCTCTTCCTTCTTCATTCTCTATGTCTGCCCTGATGCTACATTCTCAGTGTGAGGATGAACACCCCAGCATACACAATCATACATCATAATATGAAGGCACTCTGTGTCTGCTCATGTGATCCTGTCAGGAATTTATAGTCTTGCTGGAAAACGCAAGGCCCGCACAGTTGAATAAGTATGCTGAAGGGGTACAACTCTGAAACATGCCTCTTGTGACTTTCTTAATTTTTATTTATTTTTATTTTTATTTTTATTTTTTTTTTTGAGAGGGAGTAGCACTACTGCCACTCTTAATTTCTTTTTAGAATAACTCTTTTTGACACAGTACCCCAAAGTCTTTTCCTTTGGCTCCCCAAGCTCATCTACTAATCAGTCCTATTGTTTCCATAATGACCTCTAACTCAGGGTCTCCCAAACTGTTAGATACTGATTCTCTGCTTCTATTTTATTCTCAAATAATATATAAAACTAGTCTTGTTTTTTCAACCTTCATTCATCTCCTTTCCTAAACTTTTAATGTTTGCATTACTTTTTCTTTCTTATTTTACCTTACATTTGGACTTTTCCTGTTTTCTTTGTTTAATTAGAATCGCAGCTCCCTCCTTCTCTTTATGCTTATTCTGTATTACCCAGCTTCCCACTAATTTGCACAGAAATACTCAAAATTTGAAACCTTTGTTTCCTTTCTGTACTTCGCTAACAAGTTGGCTCCAAATGCGAATACAACCAGGCAGAATAGGGAAAGAAGTTACCACCATTTCCTAGATTGAAAAAGGTATTTGTTGCTTTGAATCCAAGGAAAATCAGCAAGGTTTTTTTTTTTTAAAAAAAAAAAAAAACAAACTAGTGGGTTGTTACTGGACATTTGTCATTTGTTTCTTGTCTGCCCTGTAGTAGAATCTGTCATTGTGTGTTGGGGCCCCCAAAGGTATCAGAAAGATATCTACTCTTTCTGACCCCTGGCAGCTAGGGAAATAGTCATGCCTACAGAATAAATCTATAGCATGGTCACAAAGAAGATTTGTGAGGTCCCACACTGGGGGCCATGGTACCAGACTGAGCTTCCAGACACTCAGCCTCCCTTCCCAGATCTTGTCCTCTAGCCATATGAACAATCTGAGAGCCATCATGTACACTTCCAATCACTTCCTTTTTTACTTTAAAAACAAAATAGTTATCATCTTGTCAGGCTTAACCTATGGAGACCCCATGTATGCAGAATAGAGCATGTGTGTCCCATAGGGTTTTCAATGGCCGGTTTGTTAGTATGTTTTGAAGTAGATCACCAGGGCTCTCTCCTAAGGCATCTCTGGATAGACTCAAACCTCCAACCTTTCCATTATTGGCTAGTGTGTTAACCACTCACACCAACCAGAGACTCGTCCTTTTACGCTTCCCCAAACCAAACCCAGTGCCATTGAGTCGATTTCAACTTACAACGACCCTATAGTACAAAGTAGAACTGCCCCATAGGGTTTCCAAGGCTATAAATCTTTATGAAAGCAGACTGCATCATCTTTCTTCTGCAGAGCAGCTGGTGGGTTCAAACCACTGACCTTTTTGTTAGCAGCCAAATGTGTTAATCACTAAGGTACCAGAGCTCCTTTCTTTTGCACTTAGGTTAGCCAAAATTTGTTTCTATTGGTTGCATCCAGAGAAAACTTGAGTGACACAATTTACCTGCTCTCCTATTTCTTTATGTTGTGTTTTGGTTACCGAGTGCTACTCTAACAGAAATACCACAAATGGGACGGCTTGAACAAACAGGAGTTTATTCTCTTACAGTTTGGAGGCATTAAGTCTGAGTTCAAAGTGCCAGGCTCTAGGGGCTGGGTGAAAGCCCTTCAACCTTGGGGTTCAGCTTTTCCTCCTGCTCCCACTCCACTGGAGCTATAGGCTTTTCTTCACTCAGACAGCTGCTGGCTGCTGAGGCTGACAAGCCCAAGGTTGACAAGTAAAAAGGTACAGTCCTGATGTTACCAAACCACATAGCAGGCCATTCATTGAAGTCCATTCAAAGTCCCAAGGTCAGCAGAGCATGGCAGGCTGCTGAACAATGACATGGTTACATGCAGGGTTCAAGCATGCCATAAGCTAGAGACTATTTTCAAAGCAGTTTCTTATATATGGGAAGCAGACTACCCACCCAAAGACAACTACTCAGCTGCTCAGAGTAGATTCCAACATGGAGTTGATTACCAGTCTCATCATGGGAAATACTACATCCAGTTGCCCAGCCACTCAGCCAGGCCTAGTAGCCAAGTTGACACACAAACTTAACCATCACACATGGAAAAGCAGACTCCTTAGAGTGAGAGGAACATGGGATTAAATTCTTTCCTTGTACTTGCTGGTGACCTGAGGCAATTGACTTAACATCTCTGAACATCATTCTTTACATCTAGAAGAAGAGGAAAATAATAGTAAACTCATAGAATTATTGAAGGAGTTAAATGAGAATTTATCTCTAAAGCCCTTTGTTTTTTCTGCCTTCCATGAACTCATCAATTTAGTTGGGAGAGTATGGCACACACATATATTAAAAGTAGGTAACATTTATATTGATGTTTTACAGTTTATCAGGCACTGTTTTAAATTTTTGCACTTATTAGTTTACTTAATCTTTGCAACAATCCTGTGAAGTAGGTATTATTACTTATATTTTATAGGTGAAGATACTGAAGCTTGTAAAAAGGTTAAGTAAGCAGCAGAGATCACATAACTGAAATTCAAATTAAGGGGTTAAGCCTGAGCTTCTAACCAGGACACCCAATACAAACAGTTATCCTCCACTCTGAGGGCACCACCAAAAAAAAAAGAAAGAAAGAAAGAAAGAAAGAAAACAATCCATTGCCATTGAGTTGATTTCAACTAATAGTTACCCTATACATCAAAAAAAACAAACTCACTGCCATCAAGTGGATTCCAACTTATAGCCTTTGAGTTTCTGAGGTGGTAAATCTTCACGGAAATAGATTGCCAGCCTTCCTTCTGTGGAGTGGCTGGTGAGTTTGAACCATAAGCCTTCTGGTTAGCAGTCAAATGCTTTAGGCACTATGCCAGCAGAGCTCTAGTTACCCTACAGGACAGAGTATAACTGTCCCATAAAGTTTCCAAGGCTATAATCTTTACAGAAGCAGACTAGCCAACCTTTCTCCATGAAGTGGCTGGTAGTTTCAACCCACCAACCTTTCAGTTAGCAGCCAAATATTTAATCAATGTGTCACCAGAGCTCCTTTTGAGGGCAGCATAGATGTGTCAAAAGAGAGGTGCAGGCAACACATTGTGGAGAGTTCACAGGAAGGAAAAGCACTGTGTTTCAGAGAAGCATAGGAAGACTTAGGAGGATGAAGCCTTGTTTCTAGGATATCAGGTTCCAGCATTCCCAGAATTCCACACTATTTCACTTGGTGTAATGACAAGTTTTTTTCTACTGTCAGTTCCTTCCTGTCTTCCTAGGCCTACCTAATTCTTATGTTCTGAAAACTCAGCCAAGAATCACTCCCTCTAGGAAGACTTCTCCAACTTCCACTAATTGGATCAGGCATCTCTTTTCTGTCACTTAACACATACTTACATGTATGTCCTGTAAACATTGGCTCATTGGTCTGCTTATAGTCACTAGACTCCTTATAATTACTCTGTCTGTGTCAAGCAATGTCTCTCATATTCATCACTCCACCCACAACATCTAGCCCAGTACCCGGCACATAGGAAGTGCCTAGTGTTCATTGAATGAATGTGGAATGAGAGTCCCCAGCAGAGAAAACCACACAGAAACAAATCTGGTGAAGATAGGATGTTTGGAGTAAAAACATTTTGCAACTTCACCAGTGCCAAAATATCCTGGCTTCCTCTAACACTTGGTTATGAAAATATAGATGATCAAAAACATCAACATAATTAAGTCAGAAAAGAGGCCAGATCAAATTTCTTGGGAGTTGTATGAAAGAGATTCAAAAATGAAATTTTATGAGTGCATTCAATCTTACAAAAACCCTCCCACCTCAGCATAATCACAACTAGTAATTTTGATTGGGTAGTGGTAATTACAAGCTCAGCACATGTGTGTGTGTGTGTGTGTGCATACACACACTCATGTATCCATGTATGTGTGTGGATGTATGCATATACTTCAATGAAATTTTGTGATTAATCATTTTGTAAAACATCAGGGTTTCATGTGCTCTGTTGTTTTGTTCTAAGGTATCCTCCCTAAAGTCTCACACTCATAGAAATAATATTGGCTTTTTTTTGACATAACATTTTCATTACTCTGGCTCCAGCAAGTCTGGAGTATGTTCTCTACCAGCATGCTTTTTAAGGAAGAAGATTTTTGGTTATGACAGACCAATATATGCACCTGAAACATTTTTTGAATAACCTAAGTGATAGAATATGTGTCAAGAAGATGGATACAGGAAGAGTTTCTAGGAGTCAAGACCTGGCAGAGTAGAGTGAACTGGAATTATTAGGGAAGTCCTCATGGATAGAAGAATAGGGATTACGAGTGCCTTTTGGGAGAAATTTCAGTGAGACACAAACAATTTGCCAAATAATTACAGCACAGGTAGAGGAAGTAGGTATGGATCACTGTTAAAAAGGATGGCAATAAGACAACGGAAGGTAACTAAGGGGATAGCATTTTGTGAAGTAGAGAGTCTAGAAATGTGCTGATGATAAGATTTTTTAAAATTAGCACTCGGACAAATTGTCTTTTTTTAGTGTACATTTCTCTGAGTTTTAACACATCTGTGGATTCATGTAATCACCACCACAATCCAGTTACAGAATTGTTCCATTGTTCCAAAAAGCTCCTTGTGATATCCCTTTCTGATCAGAGCCTTCCCCAACCCCTAACCCCTGGCCATCACTGCTCTGTTCATTGCGATAATTTGTCTTTTCCAAAATAACATATTAATGGGATCATAGATTACATAATGTTTTGAGACAGGCTTCTTTTAATCAGCATAATGTCTTTGAGAGTCATCCAACCAGTTTATCAACAGCTAAATCTTTCTTCCTGCTCAGTAGTATCCACCATCCACCATATGAATGCACATCAGTCATTTATCTGTTCAGCTATTAAAGAACAGTTGGGTTGTTTCTAGATTTTGAGGATTACTAATAGAGCTGCTATAAATATTCATGTATAGGTTTCTTTTTTAAAAAATACATTTTATTGAAAGATATTTTCTGTACAGTGAAATACACAAAACTAAAGTGATATGGGTCAATGCATTTTTTTTTTTTTTTTTTGCAGTGTTCCCTCCCCCTACCCTTGGTAACCAATTAAGGAAGCTTCCTTCATTACATAAACCTTTCCTTGACTTTTTACAATAATAACTAATACTATATTTGTCCTTCTGTGATTGACTTATTTCACTCAGCGTAATGTCCTCCATCATGTATAGGTTTTTGTGTGAACTTAAGTTTTCATTTCTCTAGGATATACCTAGCTGTGGGATTGCTGGGTCATATGGTAAGTGTATGCTTAATTTCGTAACAAACTGCCAAACTGGTTTATATCCAGAGGCTGTACCATTTTGCACTGCCAGCAGCAATGTGTAAAGAGTTTCTGTTGCTCTGCATCCTGGCCAGCTATAGAGTAGTAGCTTATCATAGTTTTCATTTGCATTTACCCAATGGCTAAATACATCTTTGCATGAGTTTTTCTTTCCCATTAATATATCCTCTTTAATGAACTGTCTGTTCAAATATTTTGCCCATTTTAAAATTGGGTTGTTGAGTTCTGACTGCTGAGTTTTGAGAGCTCTCTATATAAGTCTGGATACATGTCCATTGTTGAATATGTGATTTACGTTGTCTTTCATTCCTTAGTGTATGTCTTTTCATTCTCTTGGTATGTCTTTTGCAAAACAAGAAGTTTGACTTTGGATAAAATTCAATTTACTTTTTCTTTTATGGATCATGCATTTGGTGTATTGTCTAAGAACTTTACCTAATCCCAGGTTATGAAGATTTTCTTTGACTTTTTTTAAAAACTTTATAGATTTACCTTTGATATTTTGATTTATTATCTGTTTTGAGTTCATTTTTATAAAAAGTATGAGGTTGGAGTTATGGTTATTTTTTTTTTTTTTTTTTGGCATATGGATGTCTAATTGTATCAATACCTTTTGTGGAAAAGATTACCATTTCTCCTTTGAATTACCTTAGATCTTTGCCAAAAATTAATTGGTCATATTTGTTTGTTTCTTTGTACTTTCTTCTTTTCCCGTTAATCTATATGTTTATCTCTCTACCAACACCAGTCTTGGTTACTGTATTCAGTTAAAATTGGAGTAGTGTGATTCCTCCACTACACTTTTTATTCCTCTTTTTGAAAATTATTTTGTCTTATTTAGATCCCTTTCATTTACATATAAATTTTAGAGTCAGCCTTCCAATTCATACAAGAAAGTTCTGTTAGGAATATTGGAATTGCATTAGATCTCTAGGTCCGTTTGGAGGGAGATAAATGCTCTGTTTGTTGATGTCAACTGGCTGTATCTTCTAACAAGTCTATATCCCCAAATGTTGCTTTCAATAGAAAATTTTGTCCCCTGCCCCTAGGAATAGATTGGGTCATGCAACTGTTATTGTTGGTTCTTGATTTCCAAGCAATTACGCACAGAAGATCAGAAATACGGACCACAAAAACTGCAGGAGACATATATCAACCTTATCTCCATCCTATGACTTTAGAAACACCTCAGAAAGGTCCTGGATTAGCTGCAATACACTCTGGTCTGCACCACTGATTTTCCAGACATGACTGAATAACTTAAACTTTGAAAGATGTAGGAAGGGTTCTGATTGTGATAAGAGGTGTTGTGAGATGGTGATGGAGGACACAGGTCCAGATTTCATTCTTATTGTTGAGAATTGGGTTTACAAGGAAGGAGATGTTGTGTCCCTTGCCAATAAGTCAGAGAAGAGAGCTTGCTGAGAATGGAATTGTAGATTAGGGTGGCAGTTCTTAGACAAGGAGGAAGGAACAAGTTCCTCTCACTAAGAAAAATTATTTAAAACTTGGAAGGTGTCCTTTCAATATCATAGAGGGGTGTCACTTACAGATCCCCCAAAGATTATTAAATTACTAGGGAAATGTGTGTTCTTTGACTCACGGTTGACTGCAAGTTAAAGGTATCAGATTTAATGAAGCTGCAGTTTAATTTACAGATTTTTGTCCAGTATAAATCACTATAATTTTGTCCCAAATTCTCAAATGTCTTTGAACCAGTCTTGCTGTTCTCTAATAATTAATGAGCTCAATAAAATATTACACACATGTTCATTTGTATGAAAGTGATTTCTTTTTTATTTTTTGAAAATCATGTTTGAAGCTTCTTCAGTCTAGGTTTGACGTGATTTTTGACCTGCATTCTGATGCACAAATATACCTTGAGCATTTCTTGTGAAAGAGTGGGAAGTCAGGAGTGGAAGAAAACTAATGAGAACACGTTACAGAAGAATTTTTTCTAATCTTATAACCCAGTATCCACAGGTCTCTCCAGCCTATGTTCACCAATGATAACCACAATTCTCTAGCTTTTGCCTTTGATTCTTCCCTGAGTCTGACCTTACATTCTTTTAAATTGTCCCTTACATGTTTCTCATTGTCCCTAGACCAAACCCGTGGCCATCTAGTCAATTGCAACACACAGCAATCCTATAGATTGCTAGGACTAGGAGTACCCCCAAAGTTTTCCAAGGCTGTAAATCTTTAAGGAAACAGACTACCTCATCTTTCTCCCACAGAGGTTCGAACTATTGACCTTTTGGTTAGCAGCAGACTTTTTTAACCACTACTCAACCAGAGCTCCTTATTGTCCCCAGAAGATGTCTTAAATGTGTTTATAAGCAAGTACCCTACTGCTGGGTGTCACTGATGACCAACTGGGCATCTTCTGGGTAGAGCTGCATGACCAGGCTCTGATGGAGGAGTAGGACATCCAGATCTCCCTCTGAAACCTGCTACTGTTCTGAAATATGGTATGTTTTCTTCTGGTGCCACTGGGACTTCCTAAACTTTTGCCACAGTTTCCTGAAAATTCTAAGCTCCAAATTTCCTGAAAAGCCTGTGGTGCTGGCAGAAGATGCTTCTCATATCCTAGTATTTCTTCCTGTCAGAGGGATCTCAAAGTTCTAAAAGTATTTAGTGAACAGGTCTTTTACCTTTTTATGTTCTACTTAGGACTTGGTCTTCAGTTCAGTGAAGACTTGATAGGGAGGCAGTTTCTACTAATAGAAAGTAAATGTTATTTAGATTTTTTTTCTTCCTTTCTCATGTTGGTGTGTTGTTGTTATGTGCCTTGGAATCAGACCTGACTCATAGTGACCCCTCCATGGGTTTCCGAGGTGGTATCACTACCTCCCAACCTTCCTTCCAAGGAGTGGCTGGTAGGTTTGAACTGCCAGCCTTCAGGTTAGCAGTCAAGGGCCTTAGTCACTATGCTACCAGAGCTCCTTCCTCATTGTTGTTGTTAAGATTTTATTACTTTGTTACCTTTATTGCTCTTAGCTCCTTCTTCCCTAAGGGTGAGGTTTCTCTCAGCAAGCTCTTCATTCTTCTGTAAAAGGAAATGTGAGGTGGTCATCCCACCATATTGCCAAACATGCCAGAAGATTCCCAATCACCCATGCAGCTTTCCCTCCCATCAGTTTGCAATTATTCTGGACTTCCACTTAAACCCAAGCTGAGATACTCCCTCTGCAGTACAATCTTACATAACATACTGCAAATCTGGGAGGAATATTCTAATAGACAAGAAGTCTAAGGGTCAAATCCCTAAAATAATTTTCCAAAGGGATTTCTAGAGTTAGGATTTTAATTCAGAGTTTTGGACTGCAAATATTATTACTTTATCCACCAAATTATAAAGACTTAAAAATCCAAGTAACTATCTGCCAACATGCGCACCAATACCAGTGGATTCAATCAAGCCAAGCTTCCCTGCATGCTGATTTATGATAAAGGGAGAGCAGGATCTGAATACAATTCAGTTTGACCACAGTATCAGTGGAATTTTACATAACAAAGAAATTAAGGCCAGATGCATCTAGTCACAGAGTACCTAATTTGAATTCTCCTGCTGCCACTTACAGTGAGGAAGCTCCTTAACCTCTGTAATCCTGTTTCCTCATGTGCAAAATAGAATTAATTAAAACCTCTATCCCATAGAATTGTTGAGATTATGAGATTAGTCAGCATGTAAAGATTTTAGTCTCATCTCTAAAATATCACACTTCCTGAATAAATAGCGGCCCCAACTCATAGCGACCCCTCCTTGGGTTTCCGAGGCAGTATCACTACAGAAGTAGGATTGCCCAACCTTCCTTCCGAGGAGTGGCTGGTGGGTTTGAACCACCAGCCTTCTGGTTAGCAGTCAAGTGCCTTAGCCACTATGCTACCAGAGCTCCCAAATAAATAGCAATTATTTATTTATTCAGTCATTCATTCATCCATCTATCCACACATTCATTATATTTTTTAACAAAGAATTATTTGGTAAATTATATTCACTCTACTTTAAAAAAAAATGAAGAGCACATTATCATGATCATTATCTGTAACTGTTTCACTGGGTTTTTCCATCTCTGTTACAGAGATTCAGTGGAGTGTGTTGCTAGGACACCATCTTGTCTCCACAGCCCCTCTATTCTCAGAACATCTTATCATAAATTATCAGAAACTTATTATAAACTATGTCCCATAGTTTAAATTCTCTTCAACATGTGCAATTAGGTCAATTTTGTGAACAGTTCTTATGATAGCACATGGAATACCAATGTAATTGCAGAGTAGGATCAGGAAATGAGACAAAGAATAAAGTTTCCTCAGAGAAATGGATTAAACTCTGGCTAACATTTATGCTGTTCATAGTGTAGTGAAAATGATAAAGTAAATTTCAACCATTTTTACACAAATGAAATATATCAATATATACATTTTATTTTCAAGAGACTTTTTTTTAATTTCATAATAAGCATTACTCTGTTTACTTCTGTGGGAGCTCTGGTAGCATAGTGCCTAAGGCACTTGACTGCTAACCAGAAGGCTGGTGGTTCAAACCCGCCAGCGACTCCTCAGAAGGAAGATGGGGCAATCTACTTCCATAGTGATACTGCCTCGGAAACCCAAGGAGGGGTCGCTATGAGTTGTGTCCTACTGGACGGCACATAACAACAACAACAATAGTTTACTTCTGTAACATGAAATAAAACTATCAGCCTCGTCCCTCCTAATTAGTTGCTTATTAAGCGAAGATTTTCCCCCAGGCACATTATCTCTTTATCTTCTTTTCTATTTTTTAAAGAAAGCAACAGATTAAAAACAAAATCCTCCCTTTTCCCAAATAGCCATATTTTAAGAGCATAATCATTATAGAGAAGATAATGTTGAAAAGAAAGCCTGCCAAGAAAATTTGTCAGATACTTATATATTATGTTCAGCAATATGGTGAATTCAGGTAAATATAAATAATCAATTATCTAGTTAAGAAAACTGAAATATGTTAAGCAATAATAAGCAAAGCAAGCTCATAATTAAACACTGAAGGTGACACATAAAAGCAATAAGAATGATGGCTTCCGATCTCCATCAAGCTGACTTGAAGAGACAAAACAAATCCCTGATCAACTCTAACAAGATGTATCAATGTTTCTATGTTTCTAAAGGAAGAAGACGTAAATCCACAGGAACACTATGTATCTGCATTACAGAAAAGAGCAATCTAAGAGGGTTACACCAGCTTATGGATCAGGCAACAATTCAATATGAATAACATAAATTTCCAATTAAGACATTTTATCATGTTCATTTCTCCATCCCCATTGCCGAATGCTATATTTGACTCCACAGAGATGTTTATTCCATCCACTTGTAGAGCCTTAGAGAGGCTCAAGGACACAGTTGGAAAATATAAGAGTTAAATCCCAAACTCTGTTGGATTTTATGTTACTAAAAAATATATCAAATAGTGACAAAATATACAAAAGTCCATGCGATAGAGAAAAGGCGAAGGGAGACTGTTTGCAGGGAAGACTTCTCTGAGCCAGTGACAGATATTTCAGCTGAGACCCGAATGACAGAATTATCCAGCCAAGTAAGGATCTGGCCAAAAGGAACAGCTAATGCAAATCCTAACAGGGAACAAGCTTGATGTAGTGGTCGAACAGAAAGAAAACCAGTGTGGATTGAATGAGGTCAGCAAGGACTAATGTGAAATGGAGTTGGAGACTGTGATGGTTAATTTTATGTGTCACCTTGGCTAGGCTATGATTCTCAGTGGTTTGGCAGACACTGGACTAGCTGCTGTTACCTAATGCAATGTAACTGCCTCCCATGATCCAATCTGATGTGAGCAACCAATCAATTGAAAGAGGAGTTTCCTTGGGGATGTGATCTGCTTCCAAAAAATAATTGGATATTCTGGCAGAACTTGCTCTCTCAACCTTCCACCTTCTTATCACCTATCCTATAGATCTTGGGGCATAAGGCTGCAGAAATCTCTAGCCTGTCACCTGATCTGTATATTTTGGATTTGTCTGTCCCTCACAATCCCATGAGCTAGCAGAGGTCTCCAGCCTGTCACCTGACCTACTTAAGAGGAATTCCACCTGATTTGCAGATCTAAAAATAAGGTACTAACAAGAGATATCCAGCATCCCCATGAAATTCTGGGATCCAGACATTCAAGGAAGTGGCCACCAAAACATTGCCCCAAAACACAAGCAACCAGAAGTCTTAGACCTCCCAAGAAGCTGCTTCTGTCTTATGGACTTCTGCATTCATCCATATTCACTCCTGGCTCCTACCTCGAATGAGGACCTCCTCATCATGAGGCAACGGTGTGAGTGTAGCCTCAGTCAGAAAGGATCTTGCACTGTTTCCTTATTTTCTCCTAAACCCAGTAATATCCAGGGGGTTATGTGAAAATCAACTCAACAATAAACTTGGGTTTCATAGTTACATACCTGCCATTAGATGGTGCATTAAATACCACACTCGTATTCTATTATATAATGTGTTTCACTCTACTGATCTTTAGTTTAATTTTCCCCATTTCTTCACTCCAGGAGCAGTCCATCTCCTAAATAAAACAAATAACACTGTCAGAAAGTTTATCCTAATAATTAGCTTGCATTTACTGCTCCAAAAGCACTAAATCTTCCTCATTCATAGGCACTGGGATTTTTAAAACATTCATGCATCATTATCAACATCCTTCTTGAATCATCATTTAACCAGGCAGAGTTGAACCTCTCATTATTTCCTCAACCCAACTCCAAATTCTTCAAAACATTCTTGTTTTTCTGTACCTTCTCTGTCAGTCATCCGCACCTCTGCTGCGTTGAAGGCCCCAGCGTTTAAACCTCTCAGATGCAATACCTCTGTGGAAGTCCCCTCTTTCTTTCCTAACACTCAGCAGTGTGCTTGTTGACATGTTCAATATTTTCTTAACCTTCCATCTAATGTAATCCATAACCCAAATTTCTTGCTAGATAATGGGATAAAGGGAAAGCTGCTACACTGGGTTGCTTTAAAGAATACCTTCTAATATACTCATCTACCTTCTTTTTCAATTCTTCTTTGTTCATTTCTTTAGCTTTGTGAGGTTCATGACTATTTGTAGCTTCTAAATATTCTTGAAGCTCTTCCCTAAGCAATGCATTTGAAGCACTTGAGTTTGGTTCCTTGACCAAATTTCAGGTTATATTAATAGACATAGTCAAGTCAAATTTCAAGTAAGAAAGACATACTGATTGGGACAGATACTTAACTGAGTTTATCAGTTCACCAGCATTCTAAAGATTCTACCAACTTTGACTTTTACCACTTAAAATTCACCCCTTATTGCTAAAACCAAAACCAAACCAAACACACTGTCATCGAGTCGGATCCAACTCATAGCAACCCCTCCTTGGGTTTCCGAGGCAGTATCACTACACAAGTTGATTGCCCAACCTTCCTGAGAGACCATTTAATGAATTGGCAATATTCCCCATTTTGACATTATCCTTCGTTTTGCTTTGCTTGGCAGAAAGTATCACATTGTTTGACACCAAACAATCAATAATTTAAACATTATGGTCAAAAATGACCCACAGGATTTGAATTTTGTAGCAGCAACTAGAGTCGTTAGTCTAGATCTTTAGCTTGTTTCTCTTGGAATTTGTCTAGTTCCAAATATTCTGACCAAATTCTTGGAAATAAAGAAAAATATTCTCTGTCGTCTTCTGTGCTTACCAACATATAAATGTTTGTTTTAAAAGTGTAAGTTGAATAATAGCAACCAAGCCAAAAGTCTGGAGTATAACCTAAACACTTCAAGGAAAATAAAATCTGAGTATGACCCACTTTCTATTTGAGACTGAGAACTTAGATTGTGCCAAATGTGAGACCCTTACTAACCCTTGCCACATACCTGACATCAGAATAAGTCACTCAGAAAGCCTAGTCAGCACCATGACTTTCTTTAAACATTTTCCCCAAGTGTCCTTTAGTGGAAGTTTAAATTTCACATCTTCAGGCTAAAATGAAATTCCTTAAATCTTTCCTTGCATGACTTGTTTTGAAACCAGAATAAGTTTCCTCCTGATTGAGCAAAATAATTATGTCTGTGTGCAGTTTCCAAGATTTAAATTGAGAATAAATCTTAGCCAGATAAAAAAATTGGCACTGTTCTTTACTGAGTATGAAAGAGTGGGTGTAGGGAATGTACTCTTAGAAAAGTTTAGAGAGAATTTGGTATGTTTGAACAATATATTCAAAAATACAGTATTTTTGAATACCCCCACAACTGCTCAGTCTGGGCAACACGTGTCAGCCAGCAGGGACATTTCAATTGAGATTGCTTTTTTGGTGCAGGTAGAAGTGCTATCCAAACATTTTAGGCAAGGGCAGATTTACAGGTAAGCACGATATACAACAGTTTCCCACAAGCAAGGTATATACAGGCTGAATTATGCTTACTTCCTAATTTGTAGTATACAATTTTAAATGGATTTTGAAACTTATGTGAAATTGACCACTACAGATTAGGAAATAAACACAATTAAACCCATGTGTACCTTGCTAATCCATCCCTGGCTCGGTTTTGAACCAAACTTGCTACTTTAACCAGAAATGCAGCCCAAACATCTAAATAGAATTGTTATGGAAGAAGAAGGGATGAAAGAACTTAATTTTATTACTTCATTCTACAAGTATTTATTGAGTATCTCCTATATTGGGGACTCTTCTAGACAGAGAAAATGTAGTAGAGAAAAAGACAGGAACCTCTTCTTCATGGAATTTATGTCTAGAAGAGAAGACAGATAATTAATAAGATAAATTACCGAATATGTGCTTTGTTGGATAAGTGCTAAGGAGAAAAAGTAAAACAGGGAAGGGTGTTTGAGATGTTGGGGGAAGTAGGTACAGTGACCTGTAAAGGCCTTCCTGGCAGGTGACTTTTAAATAAAGCGCTAAAGGAAGAGGAGCTGACAGTGCAGTTGTCTGGGGGAAGAGTATTCAGGGCCAAGGAAATAGCTGGTTTAAAGACCCTGACATATTTCAGGAACAGTAAAAAGGCCAGAGTGGCTGGAGTAGGGAGCAGTGAAAGAGCATAGAAGATGAGTCCTGAAAAGAGAACTGGGAACAACATTATATAGGTCTTGTATGTCCTGGTGAAGATGCTGCCTTTGATGCTAAGTGAGTTTAACTAAAATCAACCCAGAATGGACACAGACATTAAACTTATTTTTAAAATAACATTTAAATAGTTTTTGTAACTTCATTCTATATATTCAAAAAGTTAAGTAGATACATGGAAGGTATGACAAAGACAAAGATCAAGCTTCTCTAAATGAAAATTATACTTTCTGAGATGAAAAATACACTGAATAAAACTAATGGTGAATTAGACATCACAGAAGAAAAATTTGTGGACTTGAAAATAAAGCAATAGAAGTTTTCCAAAATAAAATAGAGAAAACAAAATTAATTAAAATTTAAAAAAATAAAAAGGTCATCAGAAAGCTGTGGACAACTTTAAGTACATTTACACATAGGAGAGAGAATGAGAGAAAAAGTATTTGAAGAAATAATGGATAATTTGTTTCCAAATTTGATGAAAGCTATAAAGACAGATCTAAGAATCTCAAAGAATTTCGAGCATAAGAAACATAATGAAACTTACACCGAGGAACATTATAACCCAATTGCTCAAAATGAGTAATAAAAAAGAAAAGCTTAAAATAAGCATCCAGAGAAAATACACACATTATATGTAAAGAACAAAGGTAAGAAAGCAGCAGTTTTTTTGTTTTGTTTTGTTTTGTTTTTTAGGCCAGAAACAATGCAAGTGAGAAGGCAGTGGAGTATTATCTTCAAAGTACTAAAAGAAAATAATTTTCAGGCTTCTGATCCAAGATGGTGGACCTCCTTCAACAAAGACCCAAGAAACCAAGTGAAACAAATAACAATCCTAGAACCCTGAGCTTCAAAGGAAAGGATAAAAAAGTAGATCAACTGCCAATGAGAAGAAACTGAACAAAAACCATGAACAAGGACACACACAGAGTGGTGAATTGCCAACTTGCCTAATGCAGCACAGCCATTTTTAATTATTGCAAGCTGTGATAGTTGGAGCTGTGTGTCAACTTGGCTGGACCACAATTCTGTGTGGTTTAAGCAGTTGTGATGTGGTTATTCCCATGATGGAATCAGATGAATATGTTTTGAGAAGCCAATCCATTGAAAGGGAGTTTCCCTAGGGGTGTGTCCTGCTTCTAGTATATTTATGGACATCCTGGGAAAACAGACACTCTTCTGTGGATCAGGATTCTGTTGTGCTGTCTAAAACTGTCCATGAGTGAGCAATCCACCATTCAGGCTGGAGATCTTGGATCTGTCATTCATTGGAGTCAACAGCCAGTATACTGCGGCCAACCTTGAGCTCTTCAGGCCCTGCAGTTGCGAGAGTCAGGAAACGCCTCCAGCTTGATGTTTGATCCAAGAACTTTGAACTTGCCAACTTGTATAAGTGTGTGAGCCATTTTCCCAAGATAAATTCCTCTTTCTCTCTATATATAAGCTTTTGCTTCTCTAGAGAACCCAGTCTAACACATTTGGTACCGAGAGTGGTTCTAGAGAGACAAAATTATAAGGATGGGCTTCCTAAATTGGTTCTCCAATTTGACTAATTGTAAAGACACTAGTGAACCTGCCTCTGTTAGTAAAGAGGGCCCTGTTAATCCATGGTGTGAGGTGGCAACATTAATATGCAAA
>NW_006921631.1:863108-867728 GCF_000298275.1 Orycteropus afer afer
TTTTGAGCAGCCAATCCATTGAAAGGGAGTTTCCCTAGGGGTGTGGCCTGCTTCCAGTATATTTATGGACATCCTGGGAAAAGAGACATTCTTCTGTGGATTGGGATTCTGTTGTGCTGCCTACAATTGTCCGTGAGCAAACAATCCACTATTTGGCCTGGAAATCTTGGATTCATCATTCATTGGAGTCAACAGCCAGTATATTGCCTGCCAACCTTGAGCTCCTCAGCCCCTGTAGCTGCATGAGTTGGGAAAAGCCACCAGCTTGATATTTGATCCAAGAACTTTGAACTTGCCAACTTCTATAAATTTGTGAGCCATTTTCCTAAGATAAATTTCTCTTTCTATCTATATATAAGCTTTACTGGTTTTGTTTCTCTAGAGAATCCAGTCTAACACACAAGCCATCTTCTGATCAGGGCAAAAATCAGATAACTAGCTCTACTTGCCCAGGACTGCAACAGTGCCCACACTAGTGACCAGCAACTGACAAGTGTGACCTACCCCCTTTCCCAAAAAAACTTCCCAGTGACCAGAAGTGTGGCTACTCCCCACCCATACCCAGTCAGTAGCAAGTGATGTTCCCACTCACTGCTCTTGCCCTGACTGGTAGTCTACTGTTGCTTCCCCCATACTCCCCACAGCCCCTTTCCAGCCCACTAGCCCAGCAGTCAATGACACACTCTTATGGAAAAAATTAAGCACACTAACTACTGCTGAGTTCAGAGAGGTTCTCCCTTGCCTATCAGACACTAAGTGCCTCACAGCCATGCATTTAGAGAAACATCCTTCTGTGAGTCAAGCACTCAGTGTGCACTGTCTCCATATCCAGTGGCATTTGTGTGCACAGGTCATGTGCCACAAGCCTGCCACATTCATGGTTCACATCATGCATGCTCATGAGCAGGACACTGAAACTCCATTGTCATGAAGCCAGTAGTATTTACCATTACAGACCAGATGCCAAGATCCTGCTGCCTCTGCTCTGTTCTTTTCTTTCTTTTCCCTTTCTTCTTCTCTCCCCACCCCCCAACCACTTTCTCTCTCTTTTTCCCCTTTCCCTTTTATTGGGGAGAATTGGGGTATTTTCCTTATATTTTCTTTTTTTTCCTTTCATCTGTGTGTGTGTGTGTGTGTGTTTTATTTCTTTGTTGTGGTTGTCCCATCTGGCAGAAGGCAGCAATGCCTTCCACTATATAAAGCCATACTCACCCCTACTGCTATCCCACCTACTGGGCAAGTGCCATGACCTACTCCTGCACCAATTGATTGACAACAGAGGGTAGCCAACATGAGACCAGCTTACCCTATGTGTCTTTACATGGACAGTGAACAGAGACCAGAACACACATTCTTATTCATGACCATATCCACCAGGAGACAGGTGGTGAGTGCCTAAGTGCTGCCAAACTAGCAAGCAGAGTGACACCCCTCCCCCATCTGGCCAGATATATCAAAACAAAATAAAGCAAAACCCTGGGTGAAACACATGAACATACAGTCATCAAATAAATACAATAACTCAGAAACAACATACAACTTCAGTTCACACAAGAAACAAGACAAGGTGAAAAAAATACAGAACAAGAAAACCTTCCTGAGAAAAGAAAGAATGGTATTGGAACCACCCAATAAGGAATTCAAAAAAATTATACTTAGGACCTTTCAACAAATTAAGAAAGAGATCAGGAAAAACACATACAAAATCAAGGAAAAACACACAAAAAATTCTAGAAGAATTCAGGAAAATAACACAAGAATAAATTGACAAAATAAATAGAAAATTAGAAACTATACACAAACAGCAAATACAAGCCTGGATTGCTATTAAATTTTCAGAAAGAGATAATGCATTGGAAAGTAAATGGAGAAGAATTGAATCAATGGAAGACAGAATTAGCAAAACTGAAGAAAATCTCTTAGTACTAATCTGTTAGAGGAAACAAACTGAAAAAAAAAAGAACAAAAAAATAAAGATTGTCTAAGAATTATGTGGGACAGTATCAATAGGAATACCTTACATGTGACCAGAGTTTCAGAACAGGAGGAGACAAAAAAAAAAAAAAAAATGCTGAAGATTTGTTGTAAGAATGCTTACCTAATACGTAGGGTGAGAACATATTCATTCATTAAACCCAATGAAGCCCAAATAGAATAAACTCCAAAAGAAACCACCAATCATATCATAATCAAACTTTCTAAAACCAAAGACAGTGAAAGAATTCTGAAAGCAGCTTGGGTAAAATGAAAAGTAACCTACAATGAAGAACCAATAGGACTAAGCTATGATTTCTCAACAGAAACCATGCAGGTAAGATGGCAATGGGACAGCTATATAAAACCCTAAAATTTAGGGGGGAAAAATGTCAACCAAGAATTACATGCCTAGGCAAATTGTCCCTTTATTATGATTGTGAAATTAAAACATTTCTACATATCAAGAACATCATTCATTATGACCAAGTGGGGTGTATATCAGGTATGCAAGGATGGTTCAACATTAGAAAAACAATCAACATCATCCACCACATAAATAAAACAAAGGAAAAGAACCACAAGATCATATTAATTGATGCAGAACAGGCATTTGATAAAATCCAACACCCATTCTTGATCAAAACTCTCAGCAAAATAGAATAGAAGGGATGTTCCCCAACATAATAAAGGACATCTATGCAAAACCAACAGCCAACATTATTCTCAATGGAGAGAGACTGAAAGCCTTCCTCTTGTGAACAGGAACCAGACAAGGATGTCCTTTATCACCACTTCTATTCAACATTGTACTGGAAGTCCTAGCTAGGCCCATAAGGCAAGAAAGAGAAATCAAAAACATCCAAATTGGTAAGGGAGAAGTCAAACTATCCCTATTTACTGATGATATGATCCTATACCTAGAAAACCCAAGAGACTCAGTCAAAAATCTACTGGAACTCATTGAGAGATTTAGCATCATGGCAGGATACGAGATCAACGTCCAAAAATCAGTTGGATTCCTCTACACCAGCAAAGAGATTGCTGAAAAAGAAATAAGGAAATCAATACCATTTACAATAGCTACCAAAAAAATAAAATACCTTAAAAATAAATCTTACCAGGAACACAAAAGACCTATACAAAGAAAACTATAAAAAAAAAACTACCTCAAGAAACCATAAGAGATCTACATAAATGGAAGAACCTACCATGCTCATGGATAGGAAGATTGAGCATTGTGAAAATGTCAGTTCCACCCAAAGCAATCTATACATTCAATGCATTCCCAATCCAGATCCCATCAACATTTTTTAGGGATATAGAAAAACCAATCACTAACTTTATTTGGAAAGGAAAGAGACCCTAGATAAGCATAGCACTATTGAAGAAGAAGAACAAACTGTTGGTATGTGCCATCAAGTAGGACTCGACTCATAGCGACCCCTCCTTGGGTTTCTGAGGCAGTATCACTATGGAAGTAGATTGCCCCATCTTCCTTCCGAGGAGTGGTTGGTGGGTTTGAACTGCCAACCTTCTGGTTAGCAGTCAAGTGCCAGATCTCAAAACCTTCTATATAGCCACAGTAGTCAAAACTGCCTGGTATTGGTACAATGACAGACACGTAGACCAATGGAATACAATTGAGAACCCAGAAATAGATCCATCAACCTATTGTCAGATGATCTTTGACAAAGGCCCTAAATCCATTAAATGGGGAAGAGAATGTTTGTTTAATAAATGGTGCTGGCAAAACTGGAGATCCATTTGCAGAAAAATGAAACAAGATCTGTACCTCACACCATACACAAAAACGAACTCCAGATGGATCAAAGACTTAAATGTGAAACCTAAAACTATAAAGTTCCTCAAGGAAAATCTAGGGGCAAATTTAGGGCCCCTAATATAGGGCATAAATACACTATCAAGCATAACCCAAAACACACAAACAGCAGAAGAGAAACTAGATGAATGGGACCTTCTAAAAATTAAATGTTTATGTGCTTCCAAAGACTTCTCCAAAAGAAGTCAAAAGAGAACCTACAGACTCGGAAAGAATATTTGGCAATAGCATATCTGACAAGGAACTTATCTCTAGAAATTATAGAAAACTCCAACACCTCAATAACAAAAGTCAAATAATCCAATTAAAAATGGGCAGAAGACATGAATAGACACTTCACAAGGAGGATATTCAGGTGGCCAACACACATATGAAGAAATGCTCATAATCATTAGCCATTAGAGAGATGCAAATTAAAGCAACAATGAGATACAATTTTGCCCCAGCACTAGCAGCAAAGTTCAACCAGGCAGAAAATAACAAATGCTGGCAAGGATGTGGAGAGATTGGAACTCTCAAACACTGCTGTTGGGGCTGTCAAATGATACAACCACTGTGGAAAGCAGTATGGCAGTTCCTTAAAAAGTTGGATAGAGAAATGCCATTTCATCCTGCCATTCCATTACTAAGCATATATCTTAAAGACATGAGAGCCATGACAAGAACAGGCATATGCACACCCGTGTTCATCACAGCACTATTTACAATAACAACCTAGGTGTCCATCAACTGAGGAATGGATAACCAAACTATGGTACATACACACAATGGAATACTATGCAATGCTAAAGAATAATGTAGAA
>NW_006921631.1:869358-879679 GCF_000298275.1 Orycteropus afer afer
GGGTTTGAACCTCCAGCCTTCTGGTTAGCAGTTAAGTGTCTTAGCCACTATGCTAGGAATTTGTAAAAATCAGACCACCCTTACAAGAAATGCTAAAAGGAGTTATTCAGACATAGAACAATGTTTCCTGCAACATTCAATATTTTGCCCTTAGACTCCTTCAATATTGCAACTCGAGGATTTTTCTTCAGTTCTTTCAGCTTCAGGAATAATGAGTGTGTTCTTCCCTGTAAAAAGTCAAGAAACTATTTACACACAGGAATAATTATTCTTTGAAGGTTATTAGGGGTGGGAGGAGAAGGGAGAGAAGATCATTAACAAGAGGGTAGACATACTAAATTGGGTGAAGGGAAAGGCAATACACGATAAGGAGGAGTTCAGCAGAACTGGACAAGGCAAAGGAAGACACTGGGAGGAGCATAAGAGTTAAAGGTAAGTACTATTACATATGCAATCCTGCAATAACAGTAATAACAATAATCTACAAATAGATACATAGATCTACACACAAGCTGAAAAGCAAATAGGACAACACCATGAATATATAGAGATTCAACAGAGGATATTGCTACATATCTATTTATATATGCTGCAAATATATCTATGATTATAATGGGCTAACCAGAAGGTTGGTGGTTCAAACCCACCAGCCACTCCTCGGAAGGAAGATTGGGCAAACTACATCTGTAGAGATACCACCTTGGAAACCCAAGGAGGGGTAACCATTAGTCGGAGATGACTTACCAGCACCTAACAACAACACAACAACATACAGGGGGAAAAGTTATGAAAACGTCTTAGCCATAACCAATCGCTTTAAGGGAATAAGTTGCTGGGCTTAGGAACTTAGGACCATAGTCTTGGGAGACACCAAGGTCAATTGTCAGAAAAGTATGCAAAGACAATGTTCTATATACTACTTTGGTGAGTAGCAACTGAGGTATTAAAACTTGTGAATGGCCATTTAAGGTGCAAGTATGTGTCTTTCCCTATTTGGAGCAAAGAAGAGTGAATGAATTAAAAAATGCAAGGAAACAACCACAAGACAAATGGACCAAGTGAACTCCAGCCTCCATGACCCTGAGACCAAAAAACTAGATGGTGCCCAGCTACCAGGTGACTGCTCTGAATTGGTCACAATAGCAGATCCTGGAGAGAGTGGGATAAAAATGTGGAACAAAACTCAAGATAATACAAAAAGACCACGCATATCGGTCTGATTGATATTGGTTGAACCCCTGAAACTGTGGCTCTTCTATCCCCTTCAAGCCTGAACTGAACTCACTGTCATGGCTCAGCAGTCAGCCAAACAATAGACAGACCTATATGGTGAATAATAACACCAGAGAGGTAAGTGCTCCTTAGAACAATCAATCATATGAGATCAAAAGGGCAGCACTTGTTCAGGGATAAAGCAGGAAAGGACAAAGGAAAAAGTAAACACAGGGGGTTAGTGGGAAGACTGCTGTTATATTGTGGGGATTGCAATTAATGTCAGAAAACAAAATGTTTATGAATTGTTGAGTGAAAACCAATTTGCTCTGTAAGCTTTAACCAAATCACAAACTTTTTTTGTAAGAACTAAATGTGAAACTTAAAAATATAAAGGTCATCAAAGGAAAAATAGGGAAAAACTAGGGGGCCTTTACACATAGCATAAATATACTATCAAATATAACTAAAAATGTACAAATAGCAGAAGAGAAAGTAGGCAATTGGGACTTCTTAAAAATAATTTATACACATCAAAAGACTTACCAAGAATAAAGACTGGGGAAAGACTTTTGGCTCAGCAAAAAGTTTGGGCAATGACATATTGCACAAGGAACAAATCTCTAAAATGTATAGAAAATTTCAACACCTCAACAGAAAAGATACACAATCCAATAAAAGATGGACAGAGGACATGAAAAGACACTTCACCAAAGAGGACATGCAAGTCCTCCTTGGAGATTGTTCTCTCCAAGGAGAGTATCTACCTCAGGTACATGTTCAACTCATATGCCTGTCTTTTGTTTGGCTGGAAGCCAGAGGTGTGGGTTCAATTCCAGACCTGAAGGGCAACTAGGAACCATAGTCTCAGTGGTTCCACCAGGCTCTATCAGATCAACAAACCTGGTTATCCCGCAGCCCCACTTTTTTTCCCCAAAAAAGAGGCCAACAAACATGAAGAAATGCTCATGATCATTAGCCATTAGAGAGATGCAAATCAAAACAATGAGATATCTCGCTCCAACATTACTAGGAAAGTTTTAAAAAACAGAAAACAACAAATGCTGATGAGGGTGTGGACTACTAGTGGGACTGAAAAATGGTGCGACAATTGTGGAAAACAGTATCTGTTGTTGTTGTTGTTAGCTGCAGTCATCTCCGACTCAACTCAGCAACCTTATGCACAGCAGAATGAAACACTGCCCAGTCTTGTGCCAGCCACACAATCCTTGCTATAACTGAGCCCTTCTTTACAACCACTGTGTCAATCCATCTCATTGAGGGCCTTCCCCTTCTTCATTGACCCTCCTTTACCAAGCATGATATCCTTCTCCAGGGAATGATTCCTCCTGAAAACATGACCAAAGTAGGTGAGACAAAGTCTGGCCATTCTCACTTCCAAGGAGCATTCTGGCTGCACATCTTCCAGGACAGATTTGTTAGTCCTTTTAGCAGACCATTGTACTCTTAGCATTCTTCTCCAGCACCACAACTGAAAAGCATCAACTCTTCTTCAGTCTTCCTTATTCATTGTCCCCCCCTCACATGCATAAGAGGTGATTGAAAATACCATGACTTGAGTCAGGTGCACTTAAGTCTTCAAGGAGACATTTTTGTTCTTCATCACTTGAAAGAGGACTTTTGCAGAAGATTTTCCCAATGCAATACATCATTTGATAACTGCTGCTTCCATTGGTTTTGATGGTAGAATCAAGTCATATGAAATCCTTGACAATTTCACTCATTCTCCATCCACCATGAAGCTGTATATTGGACCAGTTTTGAGGATTTTTGTTTTCTTTATATTGAGGTGGAATCCATACTGCAGATTGCAGTCTTTAATCTTCACCAGTAAATGCTTCAAGTCATCCTCACTTTCAACAAGTAAAGTTGTGTCATCTGCATATTGCAAGTTGTTAATGGATATTCCTCCAATCCTGATGCCAAACTCTTCTTCGTATATTCCAGCTTCTTGGGATATTTGTTCAGCATACAAGTTGAATAAATATGGTGAAATGATACAACCCTGATGTACTCCCTTCTTGATTTTGAAAGATGCAGTATCTCCTTGCTCTGTTCAAACAACAGGCTCCTGATCTATGTACAGGTTACTCAATGAGTACAATCATGTGTTCTAGAATTCCCATTTTTTATCAATATTATCCATAATTTGTTATGATCCACACAATCGAATGCTTTTGCATAGTCAATAAAACACAAGTAAACATCTTTCTGGTATTCTTTGCTTTTAGCTAAGATCCATCTGACATCAGCAATAATATCCCTGATTCCATGTCCTCTTCTGAATCCAGCTTGCATTTCTGGAAGCTCTCTGTCAATATACTGCTGCAACCATTTTTGAATTATCTTCAGTAAGATCTTACTTGCATATGATATTAATGATATTGTTCAATAATTTCCACATTCTGTGGGATTGCCTTTCTTTGGAATGGGTACAAATATGAATCTCTTCCAGCCAGTTGACCAGGTAGCTGTCTTCCAAATCTCTTGGCATAACTGACTCAGTGCCTCCAGCAGGGCATCTGTTTGTTGACACATCTAAATGGATATTCTGTCAATTCCTGGAGCCTTGTTCTTCGTCAGTTCCTTCAGTGCAGCTTTGACTTCTTCCTTCAATACCATTGGTTCTTGATCATATGCCATCTCCTAAAATGAATGAACATTGACCAATTCTTTTGGGTACAATGACTCTGTGTATTCCTTCCATCTTCTTTTGATGTTTCCCACATCATTCAATATTTTGCCTATAGAATATTTCAGTATTGCAGCTTGAGGCTTTAATTTTTTCCTCAGTTCTTTCAGCTTGAGAAATGCCGAGTGTGTTCTTCCCTTTTGGTTTTCTAACTCCAGGTCTTTGCACATTCATTACAGTAATTGGCTTTGTCTTCTGGAGCTGCTCTTTGAAATCTTCTGTTCAGCTCTTTTATCTTATCATGTCTTCCATTTGCTTTAGCTATTCTCCACTCAAGGGCAAGTTTCAGAGTCTCTTCTGACATCCATTTTGGTCTTTTCTTCCTTTCTTATCTTTTTAACGACCTCTTGCTCTCTTCATGAATGATGTTCTTGATGTCATCCCACAATTCCTCTGGTTTTCTGTCACTGGTGTTCAATGCATCGAAATATATTCTTTAAATGGTCTCTACATTCAGGAGAGATATAATCAAGGTCATATTTTGGCTCTTGTGGACTTATTTTAATTGTCTTCAAGTTGAACTTGTATATGAGCAGTTGATAGCCTGTTCCACAATCAGCTCCTGGTTTTGTTTTGGGTGAAGATATTAAACTTCTCGATCACCTGTTTCCACAGATGTAGTCAATCTGATTCCTGTGTATTCCATCTGGTGAAGTCCACATGTATAACCATCACTTATGTTGTAGAAAAAAAGTATTTGCAATGAATGAGTTGCTGGTCTTGCAAAATTCTATCATGCAATAAGACAGTACAGCTCTTCCTTAAAAAGTTGGGAATATTAATCCCTATACTAGGTATATATCCTACAAAAGTAAGAGCCATGACAGAAACAGATATATGCACAATAATGTTAATCATAGCACTATTCACAATAGCAAAGAGATGGAAATAACCTAAGTGCCCGTCAATGGGAAAATGAATAAACAAACTACAATACACACACATATACAAAAGAATACTATGCACAGTGAAAGAATAATGATAAATCTGCAAAACACCTCATAACATTGATGAACCTAGAGGGCATTATGCTGAATGAAATTAGTCAATCACAACAGGACAAATATTATATGAGGATAAGTTTTATATGAGAACAAGTATTGTATGAAATCACTGTTACAAAAAGTCAAGAAAATGCACAGAGAAAGAAACATTCTTTGATGGTAACCAGGGTTGTGAGGTGAAGAGAAGTGTGTTAAACTGGGTTCTCTAGAGAAACAAAACCAGTAAAGCTTATAGAGAGAGAGAGAAAGACAAATTTATCTTAGGAAAATGGCTCACACACTTATGTTGTTGTTGTTATGTGCCGTCGAGTCGGACCAGACTCATAGTGACCCCTCCTTGGGTTTCCAAGGAACTATCACTATGGAAGTAGATTGCCCCATCTTCCTTCCGAGGAGTGGCTGGTGCGTATGAACCAACAGCCTCCTGGTTAGCAGTCAAGTGCCTTAGGCATTACACTACCAGAACTCCCACACTTATAGAAGCTGGCAAGTCCAAAGTTCTTGGATCAAACGTCAAGTTGGAGGCTTTTCCCAACTCACACAGCTGCACCGGCTGAGGAGCTCAAGGTTGGCAGGCAGTATACAGGCTGTTGACTCCAATGAATGACGAATCCAAGATCTCCAGGCTGAATGGTGGATTGTTCACTCATGGACAGTTGTAGGCAGCACAACAGAGTCCCGATCCACAGAAGAATGTCTCTTTTCCCGAGATGTCCATAAATATACTGGAAGCAGGCCACACCCCTAGGGAAACTCCCTTTCAACAGATTGGCTGCTTGAAACATATACTTCTGATCCCATAATGGCAATAATCACATCACAACTGCTTAAACCACACAGAATTATGGTCCAGCCAAGTTGACACACAGCTCCAACTATCACAAGAGATTAAATCACTAACTAGAAGGTAGACATATAATAACTTGGGTGAAGGGAAAGGCAAGATGCAAAATAGGCAGCACAGAAAGCTGAAGGCAAAGGAAGACACTGAGAGGAGCACAACACTTAAAGTCCATGAAGTTATATACTATTATATATGCAATGCTACAATAACAGTAATAACAATAATCTAACAGTAGATGCATAGATACATGCAAGCTGAACAGGTGGAGGGAAGCAAATGGGATTACATTTACAAATATAAATGTTTATCCTCTGTTTGACAGAGGATATTTTTACATATGTTTTTATATGTGCTAAAAACATATCCATGAATATAGTAGCATATATGGGGACAAAGTTATGAATACTTCTTAACCGTGATGAAACATCTTAAGGGAATATGTTGCTGAGCCTAGTATTGGGGACATGAACGTCAATTGGCATAACATAGTCCACAAAGACAATGTTCTACATCCTACTTCGGTGAGTAGCAACTGAGGTCTAAAAACTTGTGAGTAGCCATGTAAGATACAACCATTGGTCTCTCTCCATTTGGAACAAAGAAGAGCAAAGAAAATCAAAAATGCATGGAAACAATTAGTCCAAAGGACTATGTGAACCCCAGTCTCCACAACCCTGAGACAAGAAGAACTAGACAGTGCTTGGGTACTACTGCTGACCTCTCTGAAAGGGGTCACAATAGGAAGCCCTAGATAGAGTGGAAGAAAAATGTGGAACAAACCTCAAAATAATAAAAAGAGCAGGTTTCCTGGTCTGATAGAGACTGATGGAACTCTCAAGGCTATGGGAGTTCCAAACTTTGAGTCTGGAACTGAACTCATCCCCTGCCACACACACACACACACACACACACACACACACTCAACTTTCAGCCAAACAGTAGGCAGGCCTATAAAGTGAACAATAACACAAAGGAGATATGCACTCCTTAGAACAATCAACCATGCAAGATCAAAAGGGTAGCACCTGCCCAGGGTTAGAGCTCAGAAGGCAGGAAGGAATAGGAAAGAAGAATGGATATGGGAAACACGGAGAGGAAGTGAGAAGAGGGCTATTATACTGTGAGGCTGCAGTCAGTGTCACCAAACAAATTGCACATAAAATGTTGAATGGAAAACAAATTTGCTCTGTAAACTTTCACCCAAATCACAATAAAAAGTTAAGAAACAAAAAAGTATTATCAACCTCGAATTCTATACCTTTGAAATTATATTTCAAAAACTAAGGCAAAGTAGATTCTCAGGCATACAAAAGCTGAAAGAATTCATCACCAGTAGATCCACACTTGAAGTAATGTTAAAGGTTGTTTTCAGGCAGAAGGAAAATGATACCAGGTGGAAATACGGATCTACCCAATGAAATGATAAGCGTGAGAAATGTTAAATATGTGGTTAAACTTATGGGTTTTTCTTGTGATTTAAATGCCTTTAAAAGATCACTTTAGTTTTAAACAAAATATTAACAATGTAGTGTGAGATTTATCACATCAATATAAGCAAAATGTATAAGGACAATAGCATAAAGTCAGGAGGGGAGAAATGGAAGCATACTGTTATAAAGTTCTTATAATATATGTAAAATGATATTATATTACTAGAATGTTGATAAGTTAGAGATGTATACTATAACCCCTAAACCAAAAACAACAACAACAAAAGAAAAACTAACTACCACACAGTTGATTCTGACTCATAGTGACCCTTTTAGGACAAAGTAGAACTGCCTCATAGATTTTCTAAGACAGTAAATCTTTACTGAAGCAGACTGCCTTATCTTTCTCCCCAGGAGTGGTTAGTGGGTTCAAACTGCTGACTTTTTGGTTAGCAGCTGAATGCTTTAACCTGTATGCCACCAGCACTCCGTATAACGCCTAGGGCAACAACTAAGATAATAAAACAGAGTTATAGCAAATAAGCCAACAAAGAAGATAAAATAGAATCATTAAAATGCTAAATTAACTCAAAAAAAAAACAAAAAAACCTCACTGCCCTTAAGTCAGATCCGACTCATCACGACCCCTCCTTAGGTTTCTGAGGCAGTATCACTACAGAAGTAGATTGCCCAACCTTCCTTCTGAGGAGTGGCTGGTGGGTTTGTACCACCAGCCTTCTGGTTAGCAGTCAAATGCCTTAGGCACTATGCTACCAGAGTTCCTATTAACCAAAAAGTAGACAGAAAAAGAAAAAAAAAAAAATAGAACAAGGAACAGAAGGATACACAGCAAACAAATGACAAATTGATTCAGTAGAACCTTTAGCTTTTAGACTCTGCCTGCCTTTCCTTCACCTTCCAAACTTCAATGAAATATCTGCCTCCCAAAACATCTCCCTCCCTTCCAAACATTATGTGTTGTACACACACTTCCCAAGTCCTTTCCTTTTGACCCTCAAGTATCCAATGCTTTGACTCTCCAGATCTTCTGATCTGCATTCAGTATTTCCACTCAGAGTATGGTGCTCCCTTTGGGGTGGACCTTAGTTGGTATTTACTGTGTCCCATCACTACAAGGACATCACTACATAGCCTTTTCCTCTGTTCAGTCTCTTATGGATTCTCAGCTTCAGTGTGATCTCTGAAACTAATTTTACTAGTCTTGAGTGTTTATAAGGAGCTCAGGTGGTGCTGTGGATAAAGCATTGTGCTCCTAACAAAAAGGTTGGTGGTTTGAACCCACAAGCCACTCCAACAGGAAAAGATGAATGCTTCCAAAGATTTACAGCCTTGAAAGCCCCATGGGACAGCTGTACTCTGCCCTATAGGGTCACTAGGAGTTGAATTGCCTCCGTTGGCAGGGGGTTTGGGTTTTGAGTGTTTATTTCTCCACTTACATGTTAATTGGACTTGGCATCTTCTTTTTTTCTTTGTTATTCCATAGGCATGGGCTATGAGTGATTTTTCTCTCTTATTTGATTTCTATAGTTTTTAGTACAATGTGTAGAGATTCACTTTTAAGAAGTTACAATTATCTACAGAATTCTTCCCATCCTTTTCCTCCCCTTCCATTCATTCTTCAGTTATATGCAAGGTGGTCTCCAACTCATCTTTCCACTGCGGCTATTCTCACTGAGATCATCTTTGCCCTTGTTGTAAATATTAAGCCCAAGCCATCTAGCTCCAAAGCCAGTGGTTTTTCCTTTACACCATGCTTTTTAGTTGGTGGCAATGGAAAAAGGCATAATTAGTTATAGATTAAGAAGCTGGATTATGAGGCATTTCATTTTTGCCCTAAGCAAATAAAAGTTCATTCTTATTTTTTGTGGGTGTCCTCTTGATCTCAGATTCTTCAAATATTGTCATGTACACACAAGACAATATATGATTAAAAAAAAAAAAACATAAGACTATCTTATGAGGCTCAATGAGATTCCTACTTGGAGTGCTGTCATGGTCACTCTCAAATATCAGGGGCAGATGCAGTCTATTAGGAGTTACAAAGCCAGCTGTTGTTTTATATCATTAAACTTTTGCAACCAACTTGGAAAATTATTCTTCTGCCAAAAAGCAAGTCTCCAGGCACTACAACAAATACCAATTCCAATTTGGTTGAAGTTGTGCAGGATTTTTTTTCGTCTACGTTCTCATGGCTTCAGAAGTGATACTCTGAGCATTGGTTGGTGTTCAATCTGAAGTATGTCACATTTTCCATCTAGATTAAAGAAAATACGCATTTACTAGTGCCCTGTGACACAAAGGTGGGCATAAAACTTGCCTGGGACTTTGAGCTGAGAACAGTGCATAATTTGTAAAACCAATCATCTTTCTTTAGTTAACAGAAAGAACGAATCATAATTTGTTATTCTCACTTATGAACAGTTCTATTGTCTACTCAAGGTCATTAGCCATCCAGTGATTCACAAATGGTTCTCCTTGGCAAAACTTGGTTTTGAGTTTGACAGCAAACCTGATGATTTCATAGAATTTTAGAATCATGAAGTGTTAGCATTGGAAAGGACCTTAGAGATCACATAATCTGAACATCTCATTTTACACATGAGGACACTGATGTTCAGGGTGTCTGAAGTCATAAAACTAGCATAAAAGCTGGTCTTGGAACCCAGAGCTCCTGATCCCAATTGAATTTTCCTTTCATTACTCCCCAGCTGTCTCATTTTACTTATTGACATGTCAAATTCCATTTAGTCTTACTCTGCAAGCAGTTTCCAGTTCAGCAGAAAAATTCTTTGAAATAGGAACACTTACATGAATCAAGTTTTATTGAGCACGTATTTATCGCTTTTTTAAAAAAAAATGTAACATGGCATTCAGCATGGTGCTTTGTGTATAGGGAGTCTTCAATCATTTTCCCCTCATTTGTGCAGTCAGCAAATGTTTAGTGTGCACACAAAAAAAAATAATAATAGCTGCTTATGAGCATGAAGTTCATTGTTTATTTCTACTAAGATAAATAAAGGAGCTCTGGTAGCATAGTGCCTAAGGCACTTGACTGCTAACCAGAAGGCTGGCGGTTCAAACCCACCAGCCACTCCTC
>NW_006921631.1:880104-880974 GCF_000298275.1 Orycteropus afer afer
AGGTTGGGCAATCCTACTTCCGTAGTGATACTGCCTCGGAAACCCAAGGAGGGGTCGCTATGAGTTGGGGCCGACTCGACGGCAAACAACAACACATAAGGAACAGTACTATGGGCTGAGGGAAGAGCACAAACAGTAGCATAAAAGCATAAAAGGACATACTGTATTCTGAAATCTTGGAAGAGGATAGACTGAACAACAGAAGAGCAGGATACATAAGTGCAAATGAAAAATTACGTAATATGTTAGAGGCTATTAACATTCCAAACTCACTGCCATCCAGTCGATTTGACCCATAATGACCCCTACTTGGGTTTCCAAGGCAGTATCTCTACAGAAGTTGATTGCCTAGTCTTCCTTTGGAGGAGTGGCTGGTGGATTTGAACCACCAGACTTCTGATTAGCAGTCAAATGCCTTAGGCACTATGCCACCGGAGCTCCTAAAAGCAAAGAAATATAGATGTTGTCATGTAACAATTGGGATAATAAGGGTCATTGCTGTGGGAAAAGAGATGATCCAACCTGTGTGTTTGGTGATGGTTAAAAGTTATACTGAAAAGACAAGAGCACAGAGACAATCAATAAATAATTACAGATTTATTTCTACCTGGAGTAAATGAGAAAATCCCATTAATTGTGTATGATTATGTCACTGTCTCATTTAGGATCATAAAATAGCTCCCATGGTTAATCTTATAAAATCTAAAATTTTCAGACCTTTATCAAATGCAGACTCCATACACTGCAAGCACACACAGAGATAAATACAAGGCAATCTTCATGCTTGTACACTCGTCTTTTTTTTTTTTTTTTTTCAATTTTACTTTTATTGTGGTGAAAACAAATACAAGACATTCGCCAACACAATAA
>NW_006921631.1:881299-886257 GCF_000298275.1 Orycteropus afer afer
AAACCTTTCCTTAACTTTTAAAATAATGGACTATATTTGTCCTTTTGTGATTGACTTATTTCACTCAGCATAATGTCCTCCAAGTTCATCCACATTATGGGGTGTTTTGCAGATTCTACATTATTCTTTAGGGTTGCATAGTATTCTATTGGGTGTATGTACCACAGTTTGATTATCATTCCTCAGTTGATGGGCACTTAGGTTGTTTTCATCTCTTTGCTATTGTGCATAGTGCTGCAATGAACATTGATGGGCATATATCTATTCATGTCCTGCCTCTCATTGCTGTAGGATATATGACTAGTAATAGGATAGTTGGATCAAATGGTATTTCTAATTCCAACTTTTTAAGGAATCGCCATATTGCTTTCCACACTGGTTATATCATTTTATAGTCCCACCAGCAGTGTGTGAGAGTCCCAATCTCTTTGCATCCTTGCCAGCATTTGTTATTTTCTGTTTTGATGAACTTTGGTACTAATGCTGGGGTGAGATGGTATCTCATGGTTGTTTTGATTTGCATCTCTTTAACCCACTAGCCAGGAGCTCTGGTAGCACAGTGCCTAAAGCACTTGACTGCTAACCAGAAGGCTGGCGGTTCAAACCCACCAGCCACTCCTTGGGAGGAAGGTTGGGCAATCTACTTCCGTAGTGATACTGCCTCGGAAACCCAAAGAGGGGTCACTATGAGTTGGATCCAACTCAACGGCAATGGGTTTTTTGGGTAATGGCTAATGATTGTGAACATTTATTCATGTGTTTGTTGGTTGCCTCAATATCTTCTTTGATGAAGTGTCTGTCCATGTGTTCTGACCATTTTTTAATTAGAGTGTTTGTCTTTTTGATGTCAAGGTGTTGGAGTTTTCTATAAATTTTAGAGATAAGTCCTTTGTCTAATATATCATTGTTGAATATTTTTTTTTTCCTGTTCTCTTTTTACTCTTTTGGAGAAATCTTTTGATGCACATAAAAATTTAATTTTTAGAAGCTCCCGATCATCTAGTTTATCTTCTGTTGTTTGTGCATCTTGGGTTATGCTTGATGTCTATTTATGCTATACCCCTAAATTTCCCCCTATTTTTTCTTTGATGAACTGTATAGCTTAACATTAAAGTATTTGATCCATTTGAGGATGGTTTTTGTGTGTGGTGTGAGGTACAGATCTTGTTTCATTTTTCTGCCCATGGATATCTGGTTTTGCCAGGACCTTTTGTGAAAGATACCATCTCTTCTGTATTAAATGGATTTTGGCCCTTTGTCATAGATCAGCTGACCATAGGTCGATGGATCTATTTCTGGGTTCCACTGATCTGTGTGTCTGTTGTTGTATCGGTACCAGGCTGTTTTGACTACGGTGGATATAGTAGGTTTTGAGATCCATGAGTGTGAGACCTCCTACTTTGTTCTTCTTTAATGATACTCTGTGTATCCAAGGTCTCTTTCTTTTCCATATAAAATTAATGATTGGTTTTTCCATGTCCTTAGAGAATGTTGATGGAATCTGGATTGGGATCACAGTGAATGTATAGATTACTTTGGGTAGTATTGACATTTTCACAATGTTCATTCAGTCTTCCTATCCGTGAGCATGGTATGTTCTCCCATTTATGTAGCTCTCTTTAGTTTCCTGAAGTAGTGTTTTATAATTTTCTTTGTATAGGTTTTTTTGTGTTCCTGGTAAGATTTATTCCTAAGCATCTTATCTTTTTTGTTAGCTATTGTAAAGGGTATTGATTTCCTGATTTTCTTTTCAGAGACCTCTTTGCTGGTGTAGAGGAATCCACCTGATTTTTGTATGTTGATTTTGTATCCTGCCACTATGCTAAATCTCAATTAGTTCCAGTAGTTTTCTTGCTGAGTCTCTTGGGTTTTCTAGGTATAGGATCACATCATCTGAAAATAGGGATAGTTTTATTTCTTCCTTATCAATTTGGATGCCTTTGATTTCCCTTTCTTGCCTTATTGCCCTCGCTAGAACTTTCAATACAATGTTGAATAGAAGTGGAGATAGAGGGCATCCTTGTCTGGTTCCTGTTCATAAGGGGAATGTTTTCAGTCTCTCTCCACTGAGAATAATATTGGCTGTTGGATCCTCATATATGTCCTTTATTACATTGAGGAATTTCCATTCTATTCCTATTTTTCTGAGAGTTTTTATCAGGAACCGGTGTTGTATTTTATCAAATGGCTTTTCTGCATCAATTGATGTGATCATGTGATTCTTTTTCTTTATTTTACTTATATGATGGATTATGTTGTTGATTTTTTTTCCCCCTAATGTTGAACTTGGTGGCGTAGTGCCTAAGGCACTTGACTGCTAACCAGAAGGCTGGCAGTTCAAATCGACCAGCCACTCCTCAGAAGGAGGGTTGGGCAATCTACTTCTTTAGTGATACCACCTCAGAAACCCAAGGAGCTGTCTCTATGAGTCGGGTCCAACTCGACAGCACATAACAACAACAACACAATGTTGAACCATCTTTGCATACCTGGTATGAATCCCACTTGGTCATAATGTATTATTTTTTTATATATGTTTTTGGAGTCTACGGGCTAGTATTTTGCTGAAGATTTTTCATCCATATTAATGATGGATATCAGTGTGTAGTTTTCCTTTCTAATGATGTCTTTGCCTGGTTTTGGTATCAGGGTTATGCTTGCTTCATAACATGAATTAGGGAGGATCCATCCTTTTCTATGTTCTGGAATAATTTGAGTAGGATTTGTCAGCTTTTCTCTGAATGACTGGTAGAATTCTCCAGTGAAACAATCTGGGCCAGGAATTTGTTTTGTTGGTAATTTTTTTACAACCTGTTCCATTTCTTCTTTTGGTATGGTTCTGTTCAAGTATTCTACCTCATTCTGTGTTAGTTTAGGTAAGTAGTGTGTTCCTAGAAATCTGTCCATTTCTTCTAAGTTTTCAAATTTGATGAGTACAGTTATTCATAGTATCTTGATATTATTCTTTTTATTTCTGTTGTGATATCACTGCTTTCATTTCTTATTCATATTATTTGCATCTTATCCTTCTTTTCCTTTGTTAAGTTTGCCAGTGGTTTGTCAATTTTATTAATCTTTTCAAAGAATCAACTTCTAGTCTTGTTGATTTTTTTCCACTATCTTTCTATTTTGTGTTTTATTTATTTGTGCTCAAATCTTTATTATTTCTTTTCTTCTGGTGACTGTAGGCTTTTTGTGCTGCTCTTTCTCTAATTGTTGGAGATGTTGGGTTAAGGTGCTGATTTTGGATCTTTATTCTTTGTAATGTGTGCATCTGTTGGTATAAATTGCCTTCTGATCACTGCTTTTGCTATATCCCAAAGATTTTGGTATGTTATACTTTCATTCTCACTTGATTCAATGATTTTTTAAATTTCATTTTTTATTTCTTCTATTACCCAGTAATATTTGAGGAGGGTATTATCCAGTTTCCATGCATTTTTTTTCTTTTTCAGTTGTCTACCTAATGTTGATGGGAGCTCTGGTGGCGTAGTGCCTAAGGCATATGACTGCTAACCAGAAGGCTGGCAGTTCAAACCAACCAGCCACTCCTCAGAAGGAAGATGGGGCAATCTAATTCTGTAGTGATACTGCCTCGGAAATCCAAGGAGGGGTTGCTATGGGTCAGGTCTGACTCAACTGCACATAACAACAACAACAAGAGCCTAGTGTTGATTTCTAATTTTAAAGCATTACAGTCTAAAAAGATGCTTTGCAGTATTTCAATGTTTTTCAATTTATTGAGATTTTCTTTGTGGCCTAAAATATGGTCTCTCTTGGAGAATCTCCATGTATGCTGGAAGAGAATGTATATTGTGCTGTTGTTGGGTGAAATGCTCTGTAGATGTTTATAAGGTCAACTTGATTGATTGTGTTGTTTAGTTCTTCCGCATCTTTGTTGAGTTTTTTCCAGTTCTATCTTTTTTTTTTTTTTTGAAAGTGGTGTATTAAAGTCTCCCACTATGATTATGGAGTCATCTATTTGTCTTGTATTTAAAAAAAAAAAAAAAGCTAGGAACCTGAACAGAGGAGCAGTCAGTTTCAGGGATCCAGGTGAGGAGAGGGAACTCAGGCACACCTAAAGCAGCAGGGTGGGAGACTGGGAGAAAGGGGATTAAAAGCCAGGAACCTGGACAAAGGAGCAGTCAGTGCACGGATCCAGGTGAGGAGAGGGAACTCAGACATGCCCAAAGCAACAGGGCTGGAGAGTGGGAGAAAGGGGATAAAAAGCCAGGAACCAACAGAGGAGCATTCAGCTGTAGGGATCCATGTGAGGAGAGGAAAATCAGGCACGCCCAAAGCAGCAGGGTGGGAGAGTGGGAAAAAGGGGATTAAAAGGCCAGGAATCTGGACAGAGGAAGAGTCAGCCACAGGGACCCAGGTCAGGGAGGTACAAGAGGTTTCCAACAGGGAGACAAACTTGTCTGTCAGTTTGTCCTACCATGGTGACGTGTTGATGTGAGTTTTAAGGCTGAGCCACTGGTGTTTCAAACCCAGTGAGATGCACATGGTGCATAGGTATCAGCCCAGCTTATAGACTGAGAAGAAGGAAGAGGCCATCCATTTCTCAAATAATTGTCCAGGGAAAACCATATGAAAAGCAAAGAAGCACTGTTTGATACATTACAGCACAACTTTATGAATAGGCCAGTTAGGTTAGAAAGCTCTCAAAATAGGACTGGGAAAGAGCTGCATCATCTGAGGAAACCCAGCCTTACTATATGGATAAGGTAAAGCTTTCAAGACTGCAGATGTGGCACCACTCAATTTGAATAGAACCAGTAGTTGAAAAAATTGGCCTTAGTGACAGAAATAATGCTGGAACTCACATGGTAGAATTTTGCAAGACCAATGACTTATTCATTGCAAACACCTTTTTTCAACAACACAAACGGCAGCTCTACACATGGACTTCAACAGATGGAACACACAGGAATCAGATTGACTACATCTGTGGC
>NW_006921631.1:888237-890439 GCF_000298275.1 Orycteropus afer afer
GTCATGTTGTCAGAAGGGACCATTCCCTAGAGAAGGATGTCATGCTTGGTAGGGTGGAGGGTCGACGAAAGAGGGGGAGGCCTTCAATGAGATGGATTGACACGGTAGCTGTGATGATGGGCTCAAGTATAGCAGGTATCATGGAGCTGGCGCGGGATCAGGCAGTGTTTCGTTCTGCTGTGCATGGGGTCGCTATGAGTCAGAAACGACTCAATGGCACCTAACAACAACAACAACATGAATCCTAGCACCATTTCTTTGCTCTCCTCTTGGGCGAAGCCTTGGCTAAACTTGGTGTTTACAATACTTCTCATTTCTTAAATTCATTTTAATCAAGCTATTACCTCTACTTTAATCAAGACCATTTTTTAGCAGGTAAATAATGGTCTTCACATTGCTAAGCCTAATTGTCAATTCTCAGGTTTCATCCTACTTGAACTCTCAGCAACATTTGATACTGTTGATCACTTCTCCTTGATATACTTTTTTCTTGTAGCTTCCAGAGCATCAACTTTCTTGATTTTTCTCTTACTGTTGCTCCTTCTCAGCTTCCTTTTTGGTTACTGCTACTCTTCTTATCTCATAATGTTGGAGTGCTCCAGAGCTCAGTTCATGTTCCTCTTTTCTTCTCTGTCTACATTCAATTCCAGGGTGATCTCACCCAGTTTCATGGCTTTAAATACCATCTGTCATTTATTCCATGATTTTCCTATTCCAGAACTCTTTCCCAGGCTACATATGTGTATGTCACTTACCTGCCTATAGGGAATTCAGGGCTGATCAAGGAAAAAGATAAGGCTAGGAGATGGCAGCCTTGTAATGGGCCTCACCCATTGACAGCTGCATGCAGGACATGGTCCACCACAACAGAAGGTCTTCCAAAGGCAAGTGGCACAGGGAGCCACCAGAAGGGTCAGCGAGCTCCAAAGGAAGCAGCACCTTAAGGTCCTTAAAACTATAGGGTTTCATAGTGCCTAAGGCATTTGACTAGGAGCTCTGGTAATGTGGCACCTAAGGCACTTCACTGCTAACCAGAAGGCGGGTGGTTCAAACCCACCAGCCACCCCTCAGAAGGAAGGTTAGGCAATCTACTTCCATAGTGATACTGCCTTGGAAACCCAAGGAGGGGTCACTATGAATTGGATCTGACTCAAAGGCAGTGAGTATGGTTACCAGATGTTGGGTGCAGTTTCATGAGGTCCATAAAGGAGGCATGCTCTAATTGGCTAAAAATATACTTATTTGGGCTACTTATAAAATAATGTAATGTGTATAAATTTAAATTTGGCACCAGCAGGCTTTTTTTTTTTTTTTTTTTTAAGAGGGGGGCTAATAGGACTCAACTTGCTGTGAAGAAGTACGACTCCAAACCAATACACTGAGCCCATCTTTAGTTCATTTATGTAATTATTGTTGTTGTTAGGTGCCATAGAGTTGGATCTGACTCATAGAGATCCTTTGTACAACAGTAAACACTGTCTGTAAACACTGCCTGGTCCTGTACCATCCTCATAATCCTTGCTATACTTGAGCCCATCGTTACAGACACTGTATCAATCCATCTCTTTGAGGGTCTTCCCCTTTTCCACTGACCCTCCACTTTACCAAGCATGATATCCTTCTCCAGGGAATGGGTCCTTCTGACAACATGACCAAAGTAGGTGAGATGAAGTCTGGCCATTCTTGATTCCAAGGAGTATTCCAGCTTCACTTCTGTTTTGGTTACCTAGTGTCACTCTGACAAGAATATACCACAAATGGGATGGTTTGAACAAACAGGAGTTTATTCTCTTACACTTTTGGAGTCTTTAAATTCAAGTTCAAAGTGCCAGGTTCTAGAGGCTGGGTGAAAGCCCCTTAGCCTTGGGCTTCAGCTCTGTCTCCTGTTTCTGGCCCACTGAAGCTAGAGGTATCTCTTCACTCAGACAGCTGCTGGCTGCTGAGACTGACAAGCCCAAGGTTGACAAGTAAAAAGGCAGAGTCCCAATGTTACTAAAGCACACATCAGGCCATTAATTCAAGTCCACTAAAAGTCCCAAGGTTGGCAGAGCATGGCAGGCTGCTGAACAACGATACAGCTACATGCAGGATTCAACCGTGCCATAAACTGGAGACCATTCCCAAAGCTGCTTCTTATATACAGGAAGCAGACCACAACCCTAAAGCAGCTACTCAGTTGCTTGTGGTAGATCCCACCATGGA
>NW_006921631.1:890945-893625 GCF_000298275.1 Orycteropus afer afer
GAAACCCAAGGAGGGGTCGCTATGAGTCGGGGCCGACTCGACGGCAAACAACAACAACAACAACAATGTTGAGATATATTCCATACTGAAGACAGTAATCTTTGATCTTCATTAGTAAATGCTTCAAGCCATCTTCACTTTCAGCAACCAAGGTTGTGTAAGGTTGTATCATCTGCATATCCCAGATTGTTAATGAGTCTTCCTCCAATCCTAGTGATACATTCTTTTTCATATAGTACAGTTACTCAGATTCTTTGCTTAACATACAGATTGAATAAGTATGGTGAAAGGATACAACACTGACACACACCCTTCCTTATTTTAAACCATGCAGTATCCCCTTGTTCTGTTAGACTGACAGCTTCTTGGTCTATGTACAGGTTCCTCATGAGCACAACTAAGTGTACTGGAATTCCCATTCTTCTCACTGTTATCCGTAATTTGTTATCTGTGTATTCCTTCTATCCACACAGTTGAATGCCTTTGCATAGTCAATAAAACACAAATAAACATCTTTCTGTATTCTTTACTTTCAGCCAAGATCCATCTGACATTGGCAATGATATCCCTCATTCCACATCCTCTTCTAAATCCAGCTTAAATTTACTTGTGCAATATACTAGTGCAACCATTTTTTTAATTATCTTCAGCAAAATTTTACTTGCTTGTGATATTAATGTTATTGTTTGATAATTTCCACATTCTACTGGATAACCTTTCTTTGGAATGGGCATAAATATCATTCTCTTCCAGTCAGTTGATCAGGTAGCTGTCTTCCAAACTTCTTGGCATAAATGAATAAGCACCTTCAGCACAGCATCTGTTTGTTGAAACATCTCAATGGGTATTTTGTCAATTTCTGGAAACTTGATTTTTTGCCAGTTCCTTCAGTGCAGCTTGGACTTCTTTCAATATCATTGGTTCTTGATCATGTGCTACCTCCTGAAATAGTTGGATATTGACCAATTATTTTCAATACAATCGCTGTGTATTCCTTCTATCTTCTTTTGATGCTTCCTGCACCATTCAATATTTTGCCCATTGAATCCTTCAATATTGCAACTTGAGACTTGAATATTTATTCCAGTTTTTCAACTTGACAAATGCTGAGCATGTTCATTCCTTTTATTTTTCTAATTCCAGGCTTTTGCACATTTCATTATAACACTTTACTTTGTCTTCTTGAGCTGTCCTTTGAAATCTGCTGTTCAGCTCTTTTATCTTGTCATTTCTTCCATTTATGTTAGCTACTCTCCATTGAAGAGCAAGTTTCAAGGTGTCTTCTGACATCCATTTTGGTCTTTTCTTCCTTTCCTGCCTTTTGAATGACCTTTTTATTTCTTCATGTATGATGTTCTTGATGTCATCCCACAACTCGTCTGGTTTTCAGTCATTGGTGTTCAATGAGTCAAATCTATTCTTCAGATGGTCTCTAAATTGGAATATACTCAAGGTCATGTTTTGGCTCTTGTGGACTTGTTTTAATTGTCTACAGCTTCAACTTGAACTTGCATATGAGCAATTTATGGTCTGTTCCACAGTCAGATCCTGGCCTTGTTTGACTAAAGATATTGAGCTTCTCTATCGCCTCATAGTGCCTAAGGCATTTGACTGCTAACCAGAGGCTGGTGGTTCAAACCCACCAGCCAGTCCTCGGAAGGAAGGTTGGGCAATGTAATTCCGTAGAGATACCACCTTGGAAACCCAAGGAGGGGTCGTTATGAGTTGGATCCTACTCCATGGCAGTGGTTGTGTTTGTTTGTGTTCCATCGCCTCTCTCCACAGATACAGTTGAAACTATTCCTATGTAGTCTATCAAGTGAGGTCCACACGTATAACCACTGTTTATGTTGTTAAAAAAGTTATTGGCAATGAATAAGTCATTGGTCTTGCAAAATTCTATCATGCAGCCTCCAGCATTATTTCAATTACCAAGGCCACATTTCTGACTACCAATGATTTTTCTTTGTTTCCAATTTTTGCTTTCCAGTAACCAGTATAATCAATATTGCTTCATGGCATGTTTGGTCAATTTCAGACTGCAGAAGTTGGTAAAAATCTTCAATTTCTTCATCTTTGCTTTAGTAGTTGGTTCATAAATTTGAATGATAGTAATATTAACTGGTATTCCTTCCAGGTGTATGGTTATTATCTTATCACTGACAGTACTGTACTTTAGGATATATCTCCTTTTGATGATGAAAGCAGTGCCATTCCTTTTCAATTTGTCATTCCTGGCATAGTAGACCATATGTCAGTTTCAGAATGGCCAATACCAGCCCATTTCAGCTCAGTAATGCCTAGGATATCGATCTCTATGCATTCCATTTCATTTTTGACAACTTCCAATTTTCCTAGATTCATACTTCATAAATTCCATGTTCTGATTATTAATGGATGTTTGCTGATGTTTCTTCCCATTTTAAGTCACGCCAATCAGCAAACAGAGGTTCCAAAAGCTTTATTCCATCCATGTCATTAAGGTCAACTCTACTCTGAGGAGGCAGCTCTTCCCCAGTCATATTTTGAGTGCCTTCCAACTTGAGGGGCTCATCTTCTAGCACTATGTCACACAATATTTCATGGCTATCTATAAAGTTTTCCAGAATGTATTGGACAGTGTTTCACTGCTCTTTATAACATTTTCACTGGCCAATTTTTTCTGAAGTGGATGGCCCCA
>NW_006921631.1:898340-917365 GCF_000298275.1 Orycteropus afer afer
TGCTGTGCATGGGGTCGCTATGAGTCGGAAACGACTCGACAGCACTTAACAACAACAACAACAACAACATCCAATCCTTCAGGAATTCTGTTCAGTTGACTTCAAAAATCTATCCAGCATCCAACCATTCCTCATACATCTTCTGCTTCCGCCCTAGTCTGAGCCACCATGCTCTCTTGGATGAATTATTGCATCAGCCTCCTATGATGTCTCTCTGTTTCAATTATTGATTAATAATCTAACCCAATGGTTCTCAACTGAGGGCTGTTTTTCTCTCCCCCTCCCCATAGAAAGTATTTGGTAATATTTTTGATTGTCATGACTACAGGATGGGTTGCTATTTCATTTTGTGGGTAGAGGTCAAAAATGCTCTAAACAACTACAAAGCACAAGAAGCCCCCTACAGCAAAAAAATTATCTGATCAAAAATATTAATTGCTCTAAAATTGAGAAAGCCTGGTTTATCCTCATCACAGCTATTAGAGAGAACTTTTTTAAACAGAGTTAAATCAGTTTAACTCCCCTGTTAAAAAACTCTCTAGTGGCGTCTATTTCACTCAGAGTAAAACCAAAGTTTCTACAATGATCTGTGAGGCCCTGTATGATTTGGTCCACGTTGGCTCTCTGATCTCATCTCGTATAACCCTACTCCGACACTAATTCTGCTCCAGAAGCACTAGCCTCCTTACTGGTCCTCAAACATGCTGGTTAGGCTGTCCTTTGCTCTAACCATTCACTCTACTGAAATGCTCTTCCCTAAGCTACACGTTTTGCTAAGTGCTTCACCTCCTCTAAATCTCACCTAATTAGCATTATCCTAGCATTCATGATTCTCCTTATTCTGTTTTGTATTTTATATTTTCCAGAGCAATTGTTACCTTCTAACACACTGTAAAGTTTTCTGTATTATGCTTATTGTATAATGTTTGATTCTAGAATGTGAGATCCACAAAGATAGGAGTCTGTTAGTTCACCAAGGGATTCAAGCATCTAGAAATATACTTGCACAAAGGAGAATTCAAATAAACATTTGCTGACTGAATGAGTAATGCTGCTTGAAAGCATAAAGCCTAACAGGAGAAAGCTAGATATGTTGCCCTAACTAGGTAGATGGGGCCATTATCACCACAAATCTGAGAGAAAGACATTCTTAACTTCATTCTCCAGGTGAGGAAACTGAGACTCAGGAAGTTTAAGTAATTTGTCCAAAATCACATAGCTAGTAAATAGTGGAGCCAAGATTCAAATACAAATCTAATTGACTCTAAACCCTCTACTCCATAACTATTTAAACTGCACCTTGGGAATCAATACAACATTAACATGGGACTGGAGCAGGGGCACTTTATGTGACCTTTACCACTTAGTAAACTGAGCAACATAAAAGTGTGGGAAAAAAAAAGTGAACCAATAACTAAACAAAGCTGTTAATACTCTTACCTGAAAGAATGAGAGTAAAAGAAAGAGGGACAAGAGGGGAAAATATGGTAGTCTCAGAGAATCTCAGAGCTGACAGGAATTCAGAGGGCTCGAAGTCCAGGGAATAGGCCTACTTAATCTAATCCAAAAATATCTCTTTTATGACAAAACTAGAATGGAATCTGGACATCTACTCTAATCTAATACACTTTTGAACATATCTCCCTCACTTTTCTGTAGAAAATAGAGCCACTCTCCAAAATGAAATTGCCCTCTATGAGGAAACATAGTTAAAAACATGAATAATTGGATTTAACTCAAGGGTGACCACTTAGAACAATAACCTGGTTTTTAACTGATTATTGTCAAATTCATGTGATAACAAAAACTAAGTTTAAAAGATGTCAAACATTGATGTTTCAATGATTTGTTTTAATAACAAAAAAATAATTATAATTAGTGGTGTATTTTAATATATAAATATTTTTTCTAAAGTAACTAGAAACTGTTTTCTGTCTTAAATTCCTACTTAAGGAGATTGCTCAAGCTATGATCCACACTTCTAATCTAGCAGATATGCACTTATTTATGCATGCACATGTATTATATGTGCATATATATTTACTTATCTTTGCCTCTGAGCATACCAAGAATATGTACGCATTTCCAAGATCATGACACTCCCACCCATGTGTATTTATAGCCATCAGAGCTATGCAGAGGATGGGCGGGCTCTCCAAACCCCAGCATGAAGCCACATTCCAGAATACCAGATTCTCCTCTCTTCTCAGTGGCCTGTATATCTCTGACATTAGTGATCTCATTGTGGCTAGGTGAAAAACAGCCACTACAGCTAAAGAATATAAGCAGGGAAGAGTAAGAACTGGGTTCTAGAGGATCTCCCTTGGGGGTCAAGACTCTTGGGTTAAAACTATGAATAAACTACCACGAAATAAGAGCCTCTCTCCAATTTAGTTTTAATATACTAAATCATAAAATGTTTTCTCCTGCTTAAATTAAACATGTCAGTATACTACAAAAGTTATATTTACCCTATAGCTATGAGGAATATTCCTTGGTCCTAAAGAAATTTGACTAGGCTATCTGCTTCTCTGGAATAGAACATCTGGTCATTTCTGTCATATCCAATACGAATGTCTTCAGACCTCCCTGGGAGTTATAGTGATACAGTGAAATAGTGGTTGTCTTGGTTCGCTAGCATTGCTATAACTGAAATATCACAAGTGGAAGACTTTGACAAACAGGGATTTATTCTCTTACAGTTTAGGAGGCTAGAACTCCGAGTTCAAAATACTGGCTCTAGAGTCTGGGTGAAGGCCCCTTGACCTTGGACTTCAGCTCTGCCTCCTGTTCCAGGTCCACTAGAGCTGGAGGCTTTTTCTGACTCATGCAGTTGGATGCTGAGGCTGATGGACCAAGATCATCAAGTAAAATGGCACAGTTCCAAGATCAGCAAGCAATACAACAGGCCACTGGTTCAAGTCTAGAAACAGTCCCAAGATCAGCACGCAACATGGCAGGTCACTGATGACTTGGCCAAATGCAGGATCCAGATGTGCCAAGAAGCTCAGAGACCTTTCTCAAAGCATCTCCTTATAAACTGGAAGCAGGCCACATCCTGAAGGCAACTAATTAGCTGCTCACAGCAAATTCCACCATAGAATTGATTTCACTACATTCAGTCTTATCATGGGAAATAACGGCATCCAGCTGCCCAGCCACTCAAAACCATAGCCCAGCCAAATTGATATATGGCCTTAACTATCACCATGGTATACCCAAAACCCATTGCCATTGAGTTTATTCCAAGTTATAGCCACCCTTATAGAACAGAGTAGAACTTCCACATAGGGTTTCCAAAGCTATAATCTTCATGGAAGTAGACTATCACATCTTTCTCCTGTGGAGTGGCTAGTGTGTTTAAACTACCAATGAGCTCTTAACCATTATGCCACCAAGGGTCCTTGCAGTGGTATGCCACTTTCCTATATTATGGATCTACCTGCTAAAATGAGACCTCTGGCTTCTGCAGTCTCTACTAATTATATCTGAAAGTCTCCAGGTAGTGACAGATATGCTCACATATCAGTCTTTCAACTCCAGCCACCATCACACATGTGCTGTGTTTTTCCTCCTTCACGCTGCCCCTCAGCCCTGCCCCAGTTAGTGGATGTCCTCTCACAAAGGCCTGGGGCAGTTTCTTTCTGCTGCTTCTGCTGTTCCTGGCACTATGGTATCCGATGTTCTTTCTCAATCTGCCCACTCTCAAGATTCCAGGGCAGTGTTCTGAGTAAGCAGAATGCTCTTCTCCTTTGTTTTTATATACCATACAATGAGGTAAGAAGTTTACTATCCCAATAGCTGGTGCCAGACTTTCTCTTAGAAAGAGAAGTAACTTTGTTTAGGAAAATACCCTGATAAGCAACCTGGGCTTATAGGGATGGCTGTTGCTTGGACAGAGGGCTGGAGAGAGGCCTAGGCTACAAATAGATGGCTAAATTCCTCTCTAACAGTCTTGCTTTACTCTGAGAGGGAAGGGGAGAGAAGGCAAGCATGAATGTGAAGCCAGTGAGAATAGGAAAAGTTGAAGTCTATGTGGAAAAAAGGGTTTGTAGAAGTTTCCTGGAGATGGATACATTTTAAGAATGGGAAAGTAGGGTATATAATTACTGCCATTTGCCACTGAGTCAATGTCAACTCAGGGAGAACCCTCACAGGTGTCAGAATGGAACTGTGCTTCATAGGGTTTTCAGTGGCTGATTTTCCAGAAGTAAATCACCAAGCTTTTCTTTCAAGGTATCTCTAGGTAGACTAGAACCTCCAACTTTTTGGTTAGGGAGCTCTGGTAGCATAGTGGCTAAGACACTTGACTGCTAACCAAAAGGCTGGCCATTCAAACCCACCAGCCACTCCTCAGAAGGAAGATGGGGCAATCTACTTCCGTAATGATACTGCCTCGGAAACCCAAGGAGGGGTCGCTATGAGTCGGGTCTGACTCAACGGCACATAACAACAACAACAAGAGCTGATGCGTTAATCACTTGCACTATCCAGGGACTCCATTTCTGCAGCGTAAAGTCCACTTCTGTCTCCTCCCCCCAAAAAAAACAAAACTCACTGCCATCGAGTTGATTCTGACTCACAGCGATCCCCATTAGGGAATGTGTGTGCCATTCTCACAATCTTTGCTATACCTGAGCCCATCATTGCAGCCACTGTGTCAATCCACTGTTGAGGGTCTTCTTCCTTTTCACTGACCCTCCACTCTACCGAGCATGATATCCTTCTCCAGAGAATGGGCCCTTCTGTCATTAGAGTAAGGTAATCCTGAGCAAAATTGTCTTCCTTGCCATTCTATAATTTTGTTTGCAAGAAATGAGCATAAAATAATAATGGTGTATATTCTCTGGGCAGGAGCTCTGGTAGCATAGTACCTAAGGCATTTGACTGTTAACCAGAAGGCTGGCAGTTCAAACCCACCAGCCAGTCCTCGGAAGGAAAGTTGGGCAATCTACTTCCGTAGTGATACTGCCTCGGAAACCCAAGGAGGGGTCGCTATGAGTCAGATTCGACATGATGGAAATGAGTTTTGGGTTTTTTTTTTTTTTTTAATTCCCTGGGCAACACAACCCTTGCCTACTTTTCCAGAATGCTTTCCTTCTACTGCATCACCTGTATGTACAGGGCTGCTCTTCTGGAATTGTCTTCCTACCACTAATGTTATCCATCTTTAAAATTCTACTCACAGAGATACATATCAATGTCATTTCTTCACACATTCCACACAGATAGCAGTATAATGCCTTCTCTTCATCTGTCCCAGCCTAGTTACCCCATCATAGATTTTCCATAAGTGTCTTATATTATCTCTTTTGGCATTCATCTGTCTATTTTAAATTATCCTACTTAGGTCTTTCTTCATCACTAGACAGCGGGGTCTTCCAGAGTTGTATTTATGGCAAATTAATCTTTGTGACATATTTATCTTTGTGTTCCTGATAATAGTAAGAACATCAATGATTCCAATATTAGTACAACTTAATAGTTTTCAAGAACTTTCACATATCCTATCTCAGTTTCTTCTATAACTTTTTTGAAATATGCATACATAGAAACTGAGGTCAAAAGAGCTTTAGAGAGAGTCATTTGATATCATAAAAGCAATAAAGAATAGCTCTGGATCTGCTGCATAGAACTTTGACTCTTATCAGTATTAAAAATAATAATAATAATAAAGTGATAAGATTTTCAAATCTATGAAATTTGATGATTCTGAAGTCATTGAAGATCTTCAAGTATATTGTTTCTGTAGCATGAACCCACTACCATCTAGTCGGCCCCGACTCATAGCAACCCCTCTTTGGGTTTCCGAAGTAGTATCACTATGGAAGTAGATTGCCCAACCTTCCTTCTGAGGAGTAGCGGTGGGTTTGAACTGCCAGCCTTCTGGTTAGCGGTCAAATTCTCTAGGCACTATGCCACCAGAGCATAGTGGAGAATTAACCAGATTTGAAAGTTTGTAATACAACTTCAAAGGAGCCATGTGAACAATGGTTAAGCACTTGGCTGGTAACCAAAAGGTCAGTAGTTGGAACCCACCAGCGACTCTGTGGGAGAAAGATGAGGCAATTTGCTTCTGTAAAGATTACAGCCTTAGAAACGTTATGGGATCATTCTGCTCCATCCTATAGGGTCACTAGGAATCACAATTGACTCAATAGCAATGGGTTTGGGTTGTTTTGTTTAAAATGACTTCATAGTGAAGAAATAGGAGACAGCTTGAGAATTTTGATAGTAAAATGAAGGAAAAAGATGAAAGTTTAGATTGATAGAATTACAATCAAGGGAATTACAGTTTAAGTCATGAACATACTTATATGTTCTCTTCACATACTTATTTATGTAGCAGGAAGAGAGATTGAAGGAACAGTCTAGAAAATCTGTATAAGCACAAATCAAGGAGCTTATTTCCTGAAGAGGTGATAGAAGAGGGGGTCAATATAAAGAACAAAAAAAGGATATAAAGTGCAATGGTTTTCTTTAAACATTCTTTTTAAATTGAATTTTTGAAACAATTTTGCATTCATAGGTTTCAAAATGAAAACTACTGCATAGGTGTTTTGCAATTACATCTTACTTATCTTCCATATACTAAGAGCTCTGGTGTAGTGGTTAAGGCATTTAGCTGCTAACTAAAACTTTGGTGGTTTAAACCCACAAGCCACTCAGTGGAAGAAAGATGAAGAAGTCTGCTTCAGTAAACATTTATAGCCTTAGAAATCCAACAGGGGTTGCTATCAGTCCGGCTCCATGGCAGTGACTTTAGTGTTTTATATACCAGGCAATGTTCAAGGATTGTGTCTTCCTTCTAATGACTCTTTGAAGCAGATTTTTAAATTCTTACTTTTCAGATTTGGAAATTGACGCTAATAAGAAAGTCATTCACATAATTAATCCTGGACGGGTGGGCACAGAAGCCCAGGTCTGTTCCTCACCAAAGCATCTGCTCTTTCTGCCATACTAGCCTTCCTTTCAGAGATGAGAGACGCAGCTCCATCCCTAAGGAATTGACTATCTACTGGGGGTGGGAAGTGGGGAGTCCTGGTGTGGTGTAAATGGCTAACACGCTCAACTAACCAAATGGTTGGAGGTGCAAGTCAGAAGAAAGACCTGGGGGTCTGTTTCTGAGAGATGAGCCACCAAAAACCCTGTGGAGCACTGTTTTATTCTGACATAATGGGATGGCCTGGAGTCAGAGTCAACATGTCAGCCACTGGTTTGGGGGAGAAATACAAATAAACTGGGCCATGACCAAATGCACAGTGTGCTCGGAAGCTCCCATCTATCTGCCTGGGAGAGCATCTGAGAAAACATTCATAAAATGTAATAATTTAAAATATTTCTTTGAAACATTTAAGAAATCTTTCGGATATTCAGCACATTTTCTCTTTCTAACTCCACTGTTGTTGTTATTGTTGTTGTCGTCGTCGTCATTAGGTAGCGTCGAGTCATCTCCAACTCACAGCGACACTATGTACAGCAGAACAAAACAGTGCCGGGTCCTTTGTCAGCTCCATTATCCCTGCTATACCTGAGCCAATCGTTGTAGCCACTGTTTCAATCCATCTTGTTGAGGGCCTTCGCCTTTTTCGTTGACCCTCTACTTTGTTGTTGTTGCTGTTAGGTGCTGTCAAGTCATCTCTGACTCATAGCGACCCTATGCACAGCAGAGTGAACCACTGCCTGGTCTTGTGCCAGCCTCACAATCCTTGATATACCTGAGCCCATCATTGCAGCCACTGTGTCTATCCATCTCATTGAGGGTCTTCCCCTTTTTCATTGACCCTGCACTTTACCAAGCATGATATCCTTCTCCAGGGAATGGTTCCTTCTGACAACATCACCAAAGTAGGTGAGATGAGGTGTGGCTATTCTCACTTTCAAGGAGCATTCTGGCTGCACTTCTTCCAGGACAGATTTGTTAGTCTTTTTAGCAGACCAAAGAACTCTTAGCATTCTTTTTCGACACCACAATTCAAAATCATCAACTCTTCTTTGGTCTTCCTTATTCATTATCCAACTTTCACATGCATATGAGGCGATTGAAAATAGCAAGCTTGTGTCCTGGGCACTTAGTCTTCAAGGAGACATTTTTGCTCTTCAGAGCTTTAGAGAGTTCTTTTGCAGCAGATTTGCCCAATGCTATATGTCCTTTGATATCTTGACTGCTGCTTCCATTGGTGTTGATTGTAGAACTAAGTAATATGAAGTCTCTAACTGCACTACTTTGTAAAGTTTCACAATGCTTGCAGAAACGGCTGGTTGGGGAGGAAAAACTTTTATATACGTGATACTCCTGGTGCAGTTCTTTCTGAAGCCACAAGGTGGTACTGTTGTGCAATTGAAATAATGGCTGCTTAGCTCACTCTGGACTTGACTAGTTATAATCTAAAGAGAATCTTAGTCTGTGGATCGCAGAGCAGCCAAGTGTTTAACCATTGCACCACTAGGGATCCTTTGTCAGAGAGACCTTTTTTAAAGTACCTATGTTCTCCAATTTCTCTAGCTGTTGAGGGAATGGCTGATCAAATATGTTTGGTCACATAAATTAGGACACTTTTGCCCATGTCATTGCATCAAGGTCGAGGGACTATTGTGTATTTGGTGTCTGGTCAAGTTTCATCACAGCACCCCACTGGACAGTGGGACTTGGCTGCAGGCCCCGATCAGGAGAGACCCCACTGCCTGTGCACGGGGCAGCACCACCTGGAAACACCAGTCTGAGTGGCTCTTTGATGCTCTCCAGCTCTTTTATCAGGAGAGCCACATAAAAACACGTGGAAAATTATAACTCCCTAAGGATGAGCTGGGAGCTCTGGTAGCATAGTGGCTAAGGCACTTGACTGCTAACCAGAAGGCTGGCAGTTCAAACCCACCAGCCACTCCTCAGAAGGAAGGTTGGGCAATCCTACTTCCGTAGTGATACTGCCTCGGAAACCCAAGGAGGGGTCGCTATGAGTCGGGTCCGACTCGACGGCACGTAACAACAACAAGAAGGATGAGCTACTGTTGGGAGAGGACAGTGCAATAGAAGGAACACACTAAGGTTTGGAATTTGCATCAGAAGTCCTGGAATCTCCTTGGTAAGTAACCCCTAGAAAGCTTCAGGCCTCAAGTTTCCCACCTGTGTTTGAAAGATTATCCTTGATTTCTCTCCATCCCAATCATCATGATTCATGTTTATGAAGCTTTTATGTCTGGACACCTTAAAGAGCAATTTCTGGTATTTGAAGAGAGACAGCTCACCAAATCATATGTAAAGATGCACATAAGGCAAATAACAATCCCTGATCTTTTTCTTTTACTTGGGAGTCTGCTACGCGTTTTCTCACAGATTATTACCTCATTTAGCCTCACAGCTACTCTGTAAGGCAGGCATTGTTCATTGCAAAAGAGGAACCTGAGCTTCTGTGAAATTAAATGTTTCTCCTCAAATCATGAAATGAGAAAGGCAGGGTAGAACTCAGGCCTCTGAGTCTCATCCAACTGCATTGTCACAGTACCTCAGCTACTCAACCAAGGGGCAGATTACCCCAGTAAATGTGTACCCAATAGATGGAGTGTGGCATAAAGGGCAAAGATAAAACTTGTGAGAAAGTGGGGAAACAGAGGTGTTTCATGAAGTGAATGAGATTTTAATCGTCAAAATATAGTACATGTTTCAAAGGTTCTTTAGGCAGAATTCTTAGAAAATTGCTTGGAAGGCGGCAAGAAAGTTGATTCCACGTCTTAAAAAAAAAAGAAAGAAAACCCTCATCAGCTAATGTTTGTCATGATGTCTTTCATTTGAAAATGTGCTTTGCACATGTGAGTGCCTAATAAATGCTAGTTGATAATGACAATGAGGACTGATGAACTGAAATCACCTTTGGCACTGAACTTGTCAGCTTTCACGTGAGTTGCATATGATGAAGAATGCTGTGTCCCATTAACAGCTTGCTGAGCATGTGGGTCTGTAATAGCAATTTTTTCAACACACTGTGGCAGGGATACAAAGGCTGATAACACAAGGCCATATACACCCAATGCCAATCATTCCGATGAAAACTGAAAAATTCAGTCAATCATCTGGGAATTTATCCACATGACCCCAAACATCTGGATGACTGAGTGTTTCCAGTTTTCACCAGGATGGTGCTGTGTAGATGCTTACAACTACAGGGAGAGATCAGTAATGCTCCAAAATAAATAAACTGTAGCATAGCATGGCATTTTGGGGGCCACAAGAGTTGTTATTGTATATTTCATTGATGCATTCCCTCAGTAAATGTTCGCAGGAGGGAGTACAATGCACTGCCAATCATTCTTTTGGTGCAAGGGAACAAACGTGACACATCAAGTGTCTGCCCACTCTACTGGAGGAAAGCAGTGAATGCAGTACAATGTAATAAAGTCTATCAGAGAAGTATAATCAAAATTCCTAGGGTGTGCAAGACAGGAATAAGCCATCTCTGCCTGGAACAGTTTGCAAAGCTGCAAAGTTGATTTGGTATTTGAACAAGGTCTTACGGTATTTGAACCAAGCAGATCTGATTGTCTAGGCGAAAAAGAAAAGCAGAAAAGCAAAAAAAAAAAAGGAGAAGATAGAGGTTGGTATACATAGGGTATATTATTGGGTGCACATTTACTCGTGATGATCTGCCACTTGGATGAGTAGCTGAGGTACTGTGACAATGCAGTGGGCATTGTGACAACTCACAGGCCTGAGTTCTACCCTGCCTCTCTCATTTCATGATTTGAGAAAGGTATATTGGCAGTATCTGTTCTCAGCTCTGTGTATCACAGAGCTGGACGTTGTCCCTGCTCCTGCTGCATGCCTTCCCATAAAACACAAAGTTCATGGGCCAAGAAGACATGTTCACTCAGAGCCCACCCACACCTCCCTCAGATGACCACACTCTGGTTTCCTGGGATCTAGAATTTCTTGCCAAACTGGCTCCAAAACTCACTTGAAGGCCTGCATAGGTCTCTGGAAGTCCATACTCTAGGGGCAGGTAGCGCACCTGTCATGAGCACCCCTACACTAAGGTGAAGCCAAAAAGAAAAGAAGAAAACCAAACTCACTGTCATAAAATCTATTCTGACCCATAGCAACCCCCTTTGGGTTTCCAAGGGGGTAAATCTTTACAGAAGTAGATTGCCCAGTCTTCCTTCCATGGAGTGGATGGTGGGTTTGAATGGCCAGCCTCGTGGTTAGTGGTCAAATGCCATAGGCATTACACCAGAGCTCCTTAAGGTGAGGCCAGGGGACAGCTCTTTGTGGAATGTGGACAAGTCTGGATGTGTGATTTGGAGTCCACATGGTGTGCATGAGGCCCTTTGCACTGCAGGTTGGAGAGGATATGGGAAGACAAGGAGAGCATCTTGAAGGGCTGGGGCTGAAGCTATCCTCACCTCACCAGGCTCAACAGTGGAACTCCCAAGAGTTCAAGAATCCTAAGTCTGAACTTAGAATTCCAGATTGTTAATAAAGGTACTATTTGTCAATGTAGGATAACACAACATATTCTAATTTAATAGTTTGCTATTGTGGTAGTTCAGTTCGTGTCAACTTGGCTGGGCCTGGTTGAGTGGCTGGGCAGCTGGTGGTAGCTGTTCCCCATGATGAGAGTGGCAATCAACTCCATGATGGGATCTACCTCAAGCAGCTGAGTAGCTGCCTTTGGGTATATGAGTCTGCTTCCCGTATATAAGGAGAAGCTTTGAGAATGATCTCTAGCTTATGGTACACTTGGACCCTGTATGTAGCTGTGTCGTTGTTCAGAAGCCTGTCATGCTCTGCTGACCTTGGGACTTACAATGGACTCAAATTAATGGCCTGCCGTGTGGTTTGGTAACATCGGGACTGTGCCTTTTTACTTGTCAACCTTGGGTTTGTCAGATTCAGCAGCCAGCAGCTGAGTGAAAAAAATTCTCTAGCTTCTGTGGGCTGGGAGCAGGAGGCAGAGCTGAAACCCGAGGTTGAGGGGCTTTCACCCAGCCCCTAGACCCTGGCACTTTGAACTTGGACTTAAAGCCTCCAAACTGTAAGAGAATAAACTCCTGTTGTTAAGGCCATCCCATTTGTGGTATTTTCTCTTAGAGCAGCACTAGTAACCAGACAGCTATCTTGTTTGGTAATGTTTAAATATTTAAATACATGGTATAGGAGTTTCCACGGACACATTTGACCAAAGCAACATAAATAATAGGGGCAGGGCAGTACTTTGGGAAAGTGGTAAGGAAATAGCTGGAGAGAGAAGTTAGAACTAGATTGTAAAGGGCTATACATGGCAAGTTTAGCTTAGATGTTTCTGGAAGTAGATATATAAGATATTAAATTGTTCAAATGTTTCCCCTTTCACATCTTCTCCAACTGCTTCTGCCCTCAGAGATGTTTCCTTTTCTAAACTACTACTATAATTATCAGGAGCTGTGGTGGTGGAGTGCCTAAGGCATTTGACTGCTAACCAGAAGGCTGGCAGTTCAAACCCACCAGCCACTCTTCGGAAGGAAGATTGGGCAATCTACTTCCATCAGGATACCGCCTCAGAAACCCAAGGAAGGGTCACTATGAGTCGGATCGGCAGTGAGTTTGGTTTTTTTGGTATTATAATTATTGTCCATAGCATACCATTTAGATGTTAATTATGGAATATCTAACTACTTAATGAATATCAATCTTATCTCTCCAATTTGACTATAAACTCTAATATTTGATAAGTAAATATTTAATATTGCTGTTCTATCTTCCCTGTGTATCTTGCATCATTTTAGGGTGGAATTTTTGTTTTTCTAGTAATTGCTTACTGATTGAAAAGAATCTGTTGATGAAAAATAAATTCCAGAGTGACAAGTGAGCCCATTCCAATGCCAACTCTTTTGTGGCAATATGATTTGCAGGGTCTGATGCAAAATAAACATGCAAAACTCCTTATTCAAAAATTAAAAATTTCAAGACAGTGGTAGCAGAGCCCTTCTGCTGGAACCCTTCTGAGTGTGGGTCCCAGGGTGACTACACAGGTCAACTTCCCTTTATTCATTTAAGGCATGATTCCCTTCCTTCAGGCTTTTTCAGTAAACTCAGTAAAAATACTCAGTGTGAATCTTTCCTAAAGTGTCCTCCAGTGGTAGGCATGATGGTTTACAGATGGACATTTGTTTAGTGCAATAACTATGTACCAATGTGTTGCGTACCAATGTGTTTAAGGAGCTCTGGTAGGGCAGTGCCTAAGGCATTTGACTGCTAACCAGAAGTTTGGTGGTTCAAATCTACCAGGCACTCTGCAGAAGAAAGATGAAACAATCTCCTTCTGTAAAGATTTACTGCCTTGGAAACCCAGTGGGAGTTCCTATGAGTCAGAATTGACTCTATGGCAGGGAGTTTAATGTGTTATGATATGTGTAGTAGTTATGTACATGTGCTTTAGGGAGGTATAATTTGCATATAGTGATAGTTAAGGTTATGTCTCAACTTGGCTAGGCCATGATTCTCAGTGGTTTGGCAGATATTATATAAATCATCCTCCATTTTGTGATTTGATGTGACCAGCCAATCTATTGAAAAGAGAATTTCCTTGGGGGTGTAACCTGTATTCAATATATATGAATGTTGTGGCAAATCTCATTTTCTCTCAATCCTTCATCTGACTCATCTTCCTCTGACTACTGGTTTCTAGAATGTGAGCCAGCAGCCTGCCAATCTTGTGTTCATCAGCCTCTGCAGCTGTGTGAGCCAGGAGTAAGCCCAGCTTGATGTTGGATACACGGACTTGGGACTTGCCAGCTCCTACAACTGTGTGAGCCATTTCCTTGAGATGTGTGTGTGTGTGTATTCACAAATAAGCTTTACTGGTTTTGCTTCTCTAGAGAACCCAGCCTACGACCAAACATGATGTCTTCCTCCAGCAGTTGACCTCTCTTGATGACATGGCCAAAGCAAGGAAGTCAGGTAATATTCTCTTATGATCCATAAGTTTTTCATTGCTAATTTTTTTAAGTAGATTTCCAGGCCTTTCTTCCTCGTTTTAGTCTTGAAACTCTGCTGAAACCTGTCCATAATGGGTGACCCCACTGGAATTTGAAATACCAATGACATACCTTCTAGCAATATGTTGTTAGCTGGCATCAAGCCAGCCCTAACTTATAGCATAATTAGAATGAAACACTGCCTAGAACAGAATGAAACACTGCCTAGTCCTGCACTATCTTCACAGTCCTTGCTATGCTTGAGCCCATCACTGCAGCCACTTTCTCAATCCACCTAATTGAGAGTGTTCCCCTTTTTCACTGACCCTCCACTTTACATAGCATGGTATCTTTCTGCAGGGATATGTCCCTTCTGACATGACCCAAGTACATGAGATGAAGTCTGACCATTCTCGCTTCTAAGGAGCATTTCTCCTGCACTTCTTCCAGGGCTGAATTGTTTGTTCTTCTGGTAGTCCATGGTATTTTCAGTATTCTTCTCCCACACCACAATTCAAAGGCATCATCTCTTCTGTGATACTCCCCATTCATTGTCCAGCTTTCACATGCATATGAGGCAATTGAAAATACTATGGCTTAGGTCAGGTGCATTTTCGTCTTCAAAGTGACATCTTTGTTCTTTAACACTTAAAGAGGTCTTTTGCAGCTGACTTGCTCAGTACAGTGGGTCATCTGATTTCCTGACTGCTGCTTCCATGGGCATTGATTGTGGATTCAAGTAAATAAAATCCCTGGCAATTTCAATCTTTTCTCCATTTATCATGAGGTTGCTTATTGGTCCAGTTGTAAGGATTTTTGTTTTCTTTATGTTGAGGTGTAATCCATACTGAAGGCTACAGTCTTTGATCTTCATCAGTAAGTGCTTCAAGTCATCTTCACTTTTGGCAAGCAAGGTTTTGTCATCTCTGTATCACAGGTTGTTAATTAATTTTCCTCCAATTCTGATGCCATGTTCTTCTCCATATAGTCCAGCTTCTTGGATTATTTGCTCATCATACAGATTGAATTAGTATGGTAAAAAGATATAACCCTGATTCATATCCTTTCTGATTTTAAACCATGCAGAATCCCTTGTTCTGTTTAAACGACTACCTCTTGGTCTATGTTCAGGTTTCTCATGAGCACAATTAAGTGTTCTGGAATTCCCTTTCTTCACAATGTTATCCATAATTTGTATGATCCACACATTCAAATGCCTTTGCATAGTCAATGAAACACAGGTAAACATCTTTCTGGTATTCTTTGCTTTCAGCCATGTTCCCTCTGACATCAGCAATTATATCACTTATTCATGCCCTCTTCTGCATCCACTTGAATTTCTGCCAACTCCCTGTCAATGTAATGCTGCAACAGTTTTTTAATCATGTTCAGCAAAATTTTACTTGCATGGGATATTAATGATATGGTTCAACAATTTCTGCTTCAGTTGGATCATCATTGTTTGGAATGGGCACAAATATGGATCTCTTCCAGCTGGTTGGGCAGGTAGCTGTCTTCCAAATCTCTTGGCATAAGCAAGTGAGCACCACCAGTGCTGCATCCACTTGTTGAAACATGTCAGTGGGTATTCCATTGTTTTGGTTACTTAGTGCTTCTCTGGGAGCTCTGGTAGCATAGTGGCTAAGGCACTTGACTGCTAACCAGAAAGTTGGTGGTTCAAACCTACCAGCCACTCCTCAGAAGGAAGATGGGGCAATCTACTTCCGTAGTGATACTGCCTCAGAAACCCAAGGAGGGGTCACTATGAGTCGGGTCTGACTCGATGGCACATAACAACAACAACAACAGTGCTGCTCTAACATAAAATATACCACAAATAGGATGGCTTTAACAAACAGGAGTTGTTCTTACAATTTGGAGGGTTTAAGTTGGAGTTCAAAGTGTCATGCTCTAGGGGCTGGATGAAAGGCCCTAAACCTTGGGCTTCTGCTCTGCCTCCTGCTCCCAGCCCACTGAAGCTGGAAGCTTTTCTTCACTCAGACACCTGCTGGCTGCTGAGGCTGACAAACCTAACATCACCAAGTAACAAGGCACAGTCCCGATGTTACCAAACCACATGGCAGGCCATTGATTCAAGTCCATTAAAAGTCCCAAGATTAGCAGAGCATGGCAGGCTGCTGAACAACAACTCAGCTACACTCAGGATTCAAGCCTGCCATAAGCTAGAGACCATTCCCAAAGCTGTTGTTTATATACAGGAAACAGACCACATCTCTAAAGCAGCTACTCAGCTCTTGTGGTAGATCTCACCATGGAGTTGATTGCCAGTCTCATCATGGGGAATAACTATCACCAGCTGCCTAGCCACTCAACCAGACCCAACCAAGTTGACACACAACCTTAACTACCACATCCATCAAGCCTTATTTTTTGGCAATTCCTTCAGTGCAGTTTGGACTTCTTCCTTCAGTACCATTGGTTGTTGATCATATGCTACTTCCTGAAATGCTTGATCATTGACCAATTCTTTTTGGTACAGTGACTCTGTGTATTCCTTCCATCTTCTTCACATGCTTTCTGCCCATAGAATCCTTCAATATTATAAGTTGAAGCTTGAAGTTTTTCTTCAGTTCTTTCAGATTGAGAAATGCTGAGTGTGTTCTTTCTCTTTGATTTTCTAACTCCAAGTGTTTGCACATTGAATTATAATACTCTACTTTGTCTTCTCAAGCATCCTTGGAAATCTTCTATTTAGCTCTTTTATTTCATCTTTTCTTCCATTGGCTTTGTAATTCTCCATTGAAGAGCAAGTTTCAGAGTTTCATCTGACATAAATTTGGTCTTTTCTTCATTTCTTGTCTTTTTATGACTTTTTGGTTTCTTCATGTTTGATGCTCTTAATGTCCTCCCACAACTTCTCTGGTCTTTGGTCATAAGTGTTCAATGCATTAAAGCTATTCTTCAGAGGATCTCTAAATTCAGGTGGGATATAATTGAGTTCATATTTTCACTCTCATGGACTTGTTTTAATTTTCTTCAGCTTCAACTTGAATTTGCCTATGAGCAATTGATGGTCTGATCCACAGTTATCTCCTGGCCTTGTACTGACTGATAGCATTGAGTTTCTCTAGTGCCTTTTCCACAGATGTAGTAGATTTGATTCTTGTGTATTCCATCTGGTAAGGTCCATGTGTTGTTGTTGTTAGGTGCTGTCAAGTTGTCTCCAACTCGTAGCGACCCTATGCACAGAACAAAACACTGCCCAATCTTGTGCCAGCCTCATGATCCTTGCTATACATGAGCCCATCATTATAGCCACTGAGTCTATCCATCTCTTTGAGGGCCTTCCCCTTCTTTGTTTACCCTCCACTTTACTTTTACTTGCGTGATATCCTTCTCCAGGGAATGGTTCCTTCTGACAGCATGACCAAAGTAGGTGAGACAAAGTCTGGCCATTCTCACTTCCAAGGGGTATACCAGCTGTACTTCTTCCAGGAGAGATTTGTTAGTCCTTTTAGCAGACCATCATATTCTTAGCATTCTCCAACACCACAACTCAAAAGCATCAACTCTTCTTCGGTCTTCCTTATTCGTTTTCCAGCTCTCACCTGCATAAGAGGTGATTCAAAATACCATAGCTTGGGTTAGGCACACCTTAGTCTTCAAGGAGACATCTTTGCTCTTCATCACTTGAAAGAGGTCTTTTGCAGCAGATTTTCCCAATGCAACACGTTGTCTGATGTCTTGACTGCTGCTTCCATTAGTATTAATTGTAGAACCAAGTAGTATGAAGTCTTTGACAACTTCAATTTTTTCTCCATCCACCATGAAGCTGTTTATTGGACCAGTTGTGAGGATTTTTGTTTTCTTTATATTAAGGTGTAATCCATACTGCAGACAATAGTCTTTAACCTTCATCAGTAAGTGCTTCAAGTCATCCTCACTTTCAGCAAGCAAAGTTGTGTCATCTGCATATCGTAGGTTGTTAATGAGTCTTCCTCCAATCCTGATGCCATGTTCTTCTTCATATAATCCAGCTTCTCAGGTTATTTGCTCAGCATCCAGGTTGAGTAAGTATGGTAAAATGATACAAGGTTGACACACTCTCTTCTTGATTTTGAACCATGCAGTATGCCCTTGTTCTGTTCAAATGACAGCCTCCTGATCTATGCACAGTTTTCTCATGAGTACAATCAAGTGTTGTGGAATTCCCATTCTTCTGAATGTTATCCACAATTTGTTATCATCCACACAATCAAATGCTTTTGCATAGTCAATAAAACACAAGTAAACATCTTTTTGGTATTCTTTGCTTTCAGCTAAGATCCAACTGACATCAGCAATGATATCCCTGGTTCCACATCCTCTTCTGAATCCAGCTTGCATTTCTGCAAGCTCTCTGTCTATATATTGCTGCAACCATTTTTTTAATTATCTTCAGTAAGATTTTACGTGCATGTGATATTAATTATATTGTTCAATAATTTCCACATTCTGTGGGATCACCTTTCTTTGGAATGGGTACAAATATGGATCTCTTCCAGTGAGTTGGTCAGGTAGCTGTCTTCCAAATCTCTTGGCATTGCTGAGTGAGTACTTCCAGCATGGCATCCATTTGTTGAAACATCTCAATGAGTATTCCATCAATTCCTGGAGGCTTGTTCTTTGCCAATTCCTTCAGTGCAGCTTTGACTTCTTCCTTCAGTACCATTGGTTCTTGATCATATGCCACCTCCTGAAATGGAAGAAGATGGACCAATTCTTTTCAGTACAGTGACTCTCTGTATTCCTTACATCTTCTTTGGATGTTTTCTACATCATTCAATATATTGCCCATAGAATATTACAATATTGCAACTTGAGGCTTAAATTTTTCTCAGTTCTTTCAGCTTGAGAAATGCTGAGCATGTTCTTCCCTTTGGTTTTCTAACTCCAGGTCTTTGCATATTTCCTTTTAGTAAGTAGCTTTATCTGCTTGAGCTGTTCTTTGGAATCTTCTGTTCAGCTCTTTCATCTTGCCACTTCTTCCATTTGCTTTAGCTACTCCACTCAAGGGCAAGTTTCAGAGTCTCTTCTGACATCCATTTTGTCTTTTCTCCCTTTCTTATCTTTTTGAT
>NW_006921631.1:920243-934496 GCF_000298275.1 Orycteropus afer afer
AAAAAAAAAAAAAAAGTTTAAAAGACAAAAAAAAAAAGAATTATAAGCCCACAAATTTGTCCCTCAAATATGATGTGAAATTAGGACATTTCCAGAGAAGCATAAATTAAGGGAATTTGTTAAAACCAGACCAACCTTACAAGCGATGCTAGGGAGTTCTTTGGTCAGAGAACCCACAACAGCAAAAAACAACTGACCATTAACACCCATGGCGACATAACCCAGAAACCAACCCAATTATGGAAGTATCCAAAGTATATAAGCTTACAAGATTGTAAATAGGGAACCAGAGACATCAATTGACAAATGTGGACAACTACAAGTGAAAAAGAAGGAAAAAATTGTGTAGTTATAGAACTTCTAAATGGTAGGGAAGTCAAGACAACTACAAGATAGAATGGACTGTTCTAAATTTGGGGAGAAAACTATAAATCATAGGGTAACCTCAAAGAAAAATGATAAACCTTCACATCAAAATAAAAAAAAGAGGACCAGCACAAATATTTACCAAATACTGAAGCAATAAGAATGAAGTGATAACATGATTGATAAACAAAACAAGCTCAGCACAGAAAATTATATGGAACAAAGAAGTCAACACCACAAAAAAAAGCAGATAACAAAATGACAGCAACAAATTCATACTTGTCAATAATTACATAATTATTGAAGTTGAAGACAATTAAAAGAAGTCCACAACAAGGGACTTATCTCTCAAATTTATAGAAAACTCCAACTCCTCAACAACAAAAAGATTAACAATCCAATTTAAAAATGGGCAGAAGACATGAATAGACATGTCACCAAAGAGGACATTCAGGTGGCCAGCAAATACATGAAGAAATGCTCACAATCACTAATGGCAAAGTTCAACAAGACGGAAAATAACAAATGTTGGCAAGGATGTGAAGGGATTGGGACTGTCATACACTGCTGGTGGGACTGTAAAATGATACAGCCACTGTGGAAAACAGTATGGCAACTCCTTAAAAAGCTAGAATTAGAAATACCATTTGACCCAGCAATCCCTTTACTAGGTATATATCCTAAAGAAGTGAGAGCCAGGACAAAAACAGATATATGCACACCTATGTTCATCACAGCACTATTGACAATAGGAAAAAGATGGACACAACCTACATGTACATCAACAGAAGAATGGATAATCAAACTATGGTACATGCACACTATGGAATACTGTTGTTGTTGTTGTTGTTGTTACGTGCTGTTGAGTCGGACCCGACTCATAGCAACCCCTCCTTGGGTTTCCAAGGCAGTATCACTATGGAAGTAGATTGCTCCATCTTCCTTCCGAGGAGTGGAATACTATGCAACACTAAAGAATAATGTAGAATCTGCAAAACACCGCATAACATGGATGAACTTGGAGGACATTATGCTGAGTGAAATAAGTCAATCACTGAAGGACAAATATAGTATTAGATAGTTATTGTAAAAAGTCAAGGAAAGGTTTATATATGGCAGGAAACTTTCTTTGTTGGTCACCAGGCAAGGGTGGGAGGGAAGAGGAGGGGAAGTAACACTGCAAAAAAAAAAAAAAAATGCATTGACCCAGGTCACTTTAGTTTTGTGTATTTCACTGTACATAAATTATATTTCAATAAAATGCATTTTAAAAATTTTTTGAATAATAGTAGAATTACTAGTCTTCCTTGTAGGCATATGGATATTATTCTATCTGGACAGCATTGTTCTTCAGGATAGATCTTGGAATACTCATTTTGATGATGAATGTGACACCATTCTTCAATTTGTCATTCCTGAAATAGCAGACTATATGATTATCAGATTGAAATGACCAATACCAGTCCATGTCAGCTCACTAATGCCCAGGATATTGATCTTTATGTGTTCCATTTCATTTTTGACAACTTCCAATTTTCATAGATTCATACCTCATACATTCTACATTCCTATTGTTAGTGAATGTTTGCAGTTGCTTCATCCCATTTCAATCATGCTCCATCAACGAATGAAGGTTCTGAAAGCTTTCAGCCATTCACTTCAGTATGGTGGACTCTACTTTGAGGAGGCAGCTCTTCCCCAGTCATATTTTGAGTGCCTTGCAACCCGAGGGGCTCATCTTCTAGCCCTATATCAGACGATGTTTCACTGCTATTCATAATGTTTTCCAATAATATATCAGACAATGTTTCACTGTTGTTCATAAAGTTTTCCAATAATATATTAGTTAAATATATCACTGCTATTCATAAGGATGTTAGTGCCAAATTTTTTCAGAAGTGGATGGCCCAGTCCTTCTCTTTTCTAAAGATTTACAGCCTCAGAAACCCAATGGGGGTCACTATGAGTTGTAATTGACCTGATGGCAGTAGGTTTGGTGGAGCATTTATTTAATTTATAAAAATGACTCACTATTAGCAGAACACAGGGCCAGGAGCACACACACATATATATCATGACAACAGCTGTAAGAAAGTGTGACTGATTAGACTGAGATTGTATCTCTCCCATACATTCCTGTTCTTGTGCTGAAAATACCACACTTACCATTCCAGTATGATGACTGCTGTGGTGCAGTGGTTATGCACTGGGCTCCTAACTGAAAAGTTGGCAGTTCAAACCCACCAGTTCCTCTACAAAAGAAAGATACAGTAGTCTGCTTCTGTAAAGACTATAGCCTTGGAGCCCCAGGGGCCAGTTGCTTTGTCCTCTAGGGTAGCTATGAGTCAGAAGCTACTAGAGGGCCATGGGTTATCCTTCCATTTCTTGTGTCACTGCTTCTTGTGATTCCTTTGGCTCAGTAATTAGGATGCTTATTAAGTCTAGTTCTTGCAAGAGATAATACTTTTTCCAATTTTCACGATTTCTCGGCTGATTTTTTCTGGGATTCAGAATTTAGAAAAGCACATAAGTATAAAAGAAAGACAATGGAAACACTATGTAGGACAGGCAACAAACTGGGATACGAGCATTTAGGTGGAGTGGTTAAGCCAAATAATTGTGTTCCAAGAAAGAGAAGGGCAACAACTAAGTAAAAAGGTTTCTAATGGCACTTCCTCCCTTTTTGAAATAAAAAAGCCTTTAAACCTTGTATTAGGTAATGAGTGGTGAACATGGCATTAAGATCCACTGTCTTCTCAGGAAGAACTATTTAGGAGTTAATTGCTAGTTGCTTGTTTAGTCTTTCTGTGGTTGTCAGATTATTGCTGAGTGGGGACCTCATAAACAAGAAGCTTCCTAGCATGTCCTCTCCAGACCAAATGGACATGTGTTTCCCATTTAAACATTTCATTGCCCCAACTGAAAACAAATCAGCTGTGTCTTTGGGTTCTTAAGGGGAGAAGGTTGGGATTTATTCCTGAGTGAGCCTGAGGAAAACATTATCCTAATGGACGAAATATGTTTGTACTAAAGACTTCTTAAAAGTGTTGAATTGGTCTTTCCCAACTTGATCTCCTATTACTTGAAAAGAGAGAACAAAAAAAAGAAAAAGTCCATCTGGTATCAGCCTAGCTTTATCCTTAATGGAGGAATAATTGGTAACCTTGTTTTGGTTTAAATAAGCATCAAAAGGAATACTCACTGTCCCTAGAGTTGATTTGCACACCTTCATCAATGTGGTCTAGAAGTTCCATTCTCTCTTGGCCTCATACAGCAAACGAAACCCAATTTCTGTTTTCTAAAGCCAAATTTCTCCATCAATTCAATTTTTCCTAAGAAGGCTCTCACTGATTTCTCAATACTCAATGTGGCCAGCAAGAAAATTGCTTCTGGAAAAAACATTTCACTTTCTACATAGGCTTCTTAAGACTACAAGTCCACTATTGGAGGAATCTTGGCTTATTTTGTGTTTTATAACTTGATGTAGCATAGGAAATAGAAAATAGATTATTTTCATTGGCAGATATGGGGTATGTTTGCAATTGGACGATTGTTAGAGTTCAAGCAGGGCAGTACAATATTCTTAAAGCCATTCTTAATGTGTCAGGTTCTCAAGCATAATTAGGAAAATTCATCAACACTAATGATTTTATTCTGAAATCTATATGATAGGAAAGCCCAACACAGCATATGTTGGGTATTTTTCTCTTTTTCATTTAGTTTAATTTTGCCAGTAAAGCTGTAGAAACCCAAAGAAATTGAGAGCAGCTGGCAAATTCCACAGAGTGCCTGAAGAATGGCACTATGCTAGCTAACTAGAAGCTGGCATCTTGTCCCTGTTGAAGCCAGGCCACTCAAGCACTAGAAATATATAAAAATCATGTTTTATTTTTAAAGAGTATTTAATCATTTGTACTTGTCCTCATACAGATATTTGATTAAAATTTACAATGACATGTAGAATCATTTTTCAATCATTTAAATTGATGGGCTGGAGAAAATATGATAAATAGATCATGTTGTTTTAAGCTTGTCTATAGAACCAACTTGAATTTGTGTCTCTTAACAGAGAAAATTTTAGCAATCATTAAGGGTCAGTTCTGTGATTGTACCTAAATTATCTTCTGGCTTTCTTATTCCATGATTATGTCATTTTTTTTTTTTTTAAGTTTTTTTAGCTAAGGTAAGACCCTTCTTATCCCTAACAGTGTCTTTTTGCCTTAAAGTCTATTATCTGTCATTAATAGGAATATATCAATTTTCTTTTCCCTAGTATTTGTTTTATTTCTATTTTCCCATATTTTTGTCCTCAAAATTCTATATTCTGATGTTTTATCTCAACAGCATAGTTGCAGGATTTTTTTTTTTAACTTTTTATTGTGATTTGGATGCAATTTTACAAAACAGATTCAATTTACATTCAACAGTTCATGAATATTTTGTTTCATGACACTGATTATACCCCCCAAAATGTAACATCTCTCCTACACCACCTGCCTGTGGTGACCCTTTCCCTGTGTCCTTCTTGCCTATGAATTTCTTTCTGCCTAGCTTTCTCCCTGTGAAAATGCTGACCTTCTAATCGCCCATGATTGACTGTTGTAAGGAGTGTATCTCCCTGGTGTATTCAGCTAGTTGTTGTTGTTGTTATGTGCCATTGAGTCGGTCCCGATTCATAACGACCCCTCCTTGGGTTTCCGAGGTGGTATCACTATGAAAGTAGATTGCCCAACCTTCCTTCCGAGGAGTGGCTGGTGGGTTTGAACCGCCAGCCTTCTGGTTAGCAGTCAAGTGCCTGAGCCACTATGCTACCAGAGCTCCTGTCTATTGTTTGGCTGAGAGTTGAGCCATGGGAGTGAGTCCAATTCCAGACCCAAAGAGTGACTATAGCCTTGGAGGTTCACCAGTCTCTATGTGATCAGTAATCCTGGTCTTTCTTATGTTTTTAAATTTTGTTCCACATTTTCTCTCCCACTCTATCCCGGATCTCCAATTTTGATCCCTTTCCAAGTGGTTAGCGTTGGTAGCTAGCCTCCGTCTAGTTCTTCAGGCCTCAGGATTGTATGGGCTGAGATTCCCATGGTCCATTAGTCCCTTGGACCAATTGCTTCCATATGTTTTTGATGTCCTTCAATCTTCTTTGCTCCAGACTAGGAGAGACCAATAGTTCCATCATAGATGGACACTCACAGCTGTTAGGATCCCATCCACTACTTACCAAAGTAGGATGTAGAACAATGCTCTCGTGCACTTTGTTGTGCCAATTGAGCTTGATGTTCCCTGTAACCATGGTCCCAAACCCTCCAGAGACTCACTCCCTCAAGGTACTTGGTTGTGGCTAAGAAGTTAACCTAACTTTGTCCCCTGTTAGCTCTATAATATATATGGATATTTTTATAGCACATGCAAATATCTAGGAATATCATCTGCCAAACCTATGTATGGTCATGAGTATATTCCCATTTGCCTACCCATACCTGATTTTCTGGCCTGTCTACCTATGTATCTACCTAGATTAGTGTTTATTATTGCTGATAGTACAGTGTTGTGTATGTAATAGTATTTACCTTTGTTGTCTGTACCTCTTGTATAACTCTCTGTGTCTTCCATTTCTTTAATGTTATTGTGCTGGTCACACACTTTGGTTTTATTGCCTTTCCCTTCATCCAAATCAACACATGTCTCTTAACTAGTCAGAAGTTTTCTCTCTCCTCCCCTCCTATCCCTGGTAACCAGAAAAGAAAACTTCCTTCCCTGTGTAAACCCTTCCTTGCCTTTTTATAATAACTGACTCACATACTATTTGTACTTCTGTGATTGACTTATTTTACTCAACATAACATCCTGCAAGTTCATCCATAGCATGAGGTGACTCACGGATTCTTCATTATTCTTTAATGTTGAATAATATTCCTTGTGTGTATGAGCCATAATTTAGTTATCCATTCATCTGTTGATGGGCTCTTGTTGTTGTTGTTGTTGTTATGTGCCGTCGAGTCGGCCCCGACTCATAGCGACCCCTCCTTGGGTTTCCAAGGCAGTATCACTACGGAAGTAGGATTGCCCAACCTTCCTTCCGAGGAGTGGCTGGTGGGTTTGAACCGCCAGCTGTCTGGTTAGCAAGCAAGTGTCTTAGCCACTATGCTACCAGAGCTCCCTGATGGGCTCTTAGGTTGTTTCTATGTCTTTGCTATCGTGAATAGCACTTATAGGATATTTTTTAATAGCACCTGACCCTTTATTTGGTGTTGAGTGGGCACACACTTTTCCTGAGGGGCAAGTGTTAATTAGTATGTAGTGACACTGATAGCAAGAACATGTGGGAGCCCACCCCAGACATCAGTTTCCTGAGGATCAGAGAACAACACAGCAGTTGTCCTTGCATCTACATGGTGACTCCTTTTCTCCTAATTGACCCTCCAGTAGTTAACTTCAAGCAGACCCTTTTAAAACTCCCCTGAAGTAAAGAGAGGTCAAGTTGGGGGGAAAGGTGGAATAGAGACTGCTCTTCAGGATGAGGACATTTCTCCATACAGGACCATCATCTAACACCATCCCTGACAAGAAGGGGATTTCACGGAAAAGAAACATCAGGGAAAGGAGATGGAAGCAAAGCACTTTCATCATTAAACAGTAAAATCTGTGTTTCACTTAACAGTTAAATCTGTGTTTTTTGGTGTTACTTTGAGGTTAGGCTCTTTGTTGTTAATAAAGAGGAAGAAGAGATGCACCAGAACTCCCGTCTAGTCACTGTTCTATAGAATCTTCTTTGCTGGAAAAGTGCTTTTAAACTTCAATGCTATTTTTGTATTCAAGCCAAAAATTTAAAAAAAAAAAAAAACCTTCCATTTTAGAAGTAGCTAATCAGTTGGCATCAAGTTGATTCCAAAGTCCTTGAGTGGCACAAATGGTTAGGTGCTCAGCTACTAACAAGAAGGTTGGAGGTCCAAATCCACCCAGAGGCCTCTCAGAAAGGAAGGCATAGAGACCTCCTCCTGGAAGGTCACGGTCTTAAAAAAGTTCAATGGAGTGCTGTTCTCTCCTGCAACACTCAGGGTCGCCATGATTAGAAGTCTAGACAACAGGGAAAACATCTTGTGTCTAATTCTGGGACGTGTAGGATAGTCATACACATCATTCTATACACTCCCTCTTTTCCTTTCTACATTCTTCCTCCTCTCGCTGCCGCACTTCCTTCATCTTGGAATTCCTTCTGCTATGATGCTGTACAAAAAGCTTGGGCCTCCTGACATACAGCCCAGCACTCTCACTCTACCTAATTTTTCTTAGTAGTATGGAAGACAAAGGGCATCTACTATGATGCAGTGTGATGCAGGTTCTGTGTTAATGCTTTATGCATATCGTCTCACTTAATTCTCCTAACCAACCCATGATTTTGTAGAAGGAGAAAATAAGCCTTGTAGAAGATAAGGAACTTGTCCACAATTGCACTGAAAATAAGTAACCAGGCATGAACTGAAACCAAGGCACATGCTTTTCCCGTTACACCATGCTGTCCCCTAAAATTCCCTTCACTAGAGTTCCTGTCAATGTTTGCTATTCTGCAGCAGGACTCCCACACCCCACACACATACTTCTCTTTTGCCCCATTCCATACATCAGAACTTAGTCCTATTCCATTAAGACCATGCTGCAGTGATAAAGGCTAATAGTGACCTCAAGCCATTTAGTATTTTGCAAAAGCAAAGCCTAGTATTATAAAAACATACCTCAAGCCCTCATTTTCCCTTGCTGAGATTGTGTAGTATGCATGCCCTCCTTCTTTTGTCTTTCATTAAAAAAATTTGGAATATGAAAAACTCAGAAATAAATACGGAAATTAAGATCATGGGCACTCTGTACTTACCATCCAGCTTTGTCTTAATATTTTACCATATTTGCTCTTTATCTTTTTTAAGAAATAAAATATGTCAGATATATTTGAATTATGCAGTGCACGCCTCCCAATCCCATCTCCTTCCTCCCTGCTCAGAAATAGATATTTCTGATACCATTATTCTGAAATTGATTTTAATTCTCATGCATTTTTTAAAAATATTTTTGCCCCATACATATGTGTTTATAAACAGTATATGGCTATAGTGTATACTTTTAAACTTTATGTAGTGCCATGCATGCTTTGACAACCTGGTTCCCCTTCCCATCAATATTTTGTTTCTGAAAGGTGTCCAAGTAGATATATGTAGCCATGGCTCATATATTTATTTCTAAATAGTATTTCATTGTATGAATATACCACAGTTTGTTTATTCTCCCTTTGATGGACATTTCGTTTGTTTCCAATATTTTGTTATTACAAACCATACTGCAATGAACATTTCTCTTTATGTCTTCTTGTGCACATGTGTGAGTTTCTCTAGCTGTCCAGGATTGTAGCCTTATTTTACCTCTACTTAACTGAGTGACACTAAGCAAATAAATATATGACTCTAAGAAATAGTTTTCAGATGCCTTCAATTTGTAAATTGCTTGGCTATCTTCCTTTTAGGAATGCTGCTTTTTATAACTAGAATAACATTTGAGATATTTCCCAGGCACTTCAGAGTATCAGGCATTAATTCATGGAAAGTGCTATTTGGTGTATATATTTACTATAACATTCAATTACTTTTATAATTAAATAATATAATCCAAAGGGCATAAGATGTCACAGAACTATGTATTATATATTCAAATATCCTGATGTGGAAGAATAATTTCTCCCAGTGCAAGGATAGCTATAAGTTACAACAGTGATCTTGAAATACTGAAGGTATGGGAGGAAGGAAGGAAGGAAGGAAGGAAGGGAGGGAGGGAGAAAAGTAGGAAAGGAAGGAAGAAAGAAGGAAAGCAAGGAAGTAGAAAAGCAGGAAGACAAGGAGGGAGGAAGAGAAGAAGGTAGGAGGGAAGAGGGAAAGAAAGAAGGAGGTATGTTAGTTAGGTCGAGATAAGCAGTGTAACAAACAAGTTGCTGTCCAGTTGACTCTGCTCAAGGTGAGCTCATGTGTATCAGAGTAGAACTGAACTACAATTGGCTGATCTTCAGATGCAGATCTCCAGGCCTTTCTTTCAAGGCACTTCTGGATCAGCTTGAACTGCCAAAGTTTTGGTTAAACCACCCAGGGACTCCACAGTAACAAATTGTTTATGCCATGTTGTTGTTGTTGTTGTTTGCCATCGAGTCGGCCCCGACTCATAGCGACCCCTCCTTGGGTTTCCGAGGCAGTATCACTACGGAAGTAGGAATGCTCAACCTTCCTTCCGAGGAGTGGCTGGTGGGTTTGAACCGCCAGCCTTCTGGTTAGCAGTCAAGTGCCTTAGCCACTATGCTCCCATAGTTCAACAAAAAATAACTTTGTTTCACTGTCATTTAAGACCAGAGGATGGTTCCAAGTCACGAAATGTTGCAACTTTGCTTCCCACAGTCCTTTTCAGGGTCCCAGGATGACAACTACTTTACGTCTTTAAACCGTGCCTCCCAAAGTTAACTGGAGGTTGTTCCATCAGTGAACCAGAAGGAAGAAAGATCAAGGAAGAGTGAAAATGGGAGGTATTTTTTCATGAGTCAAAATTAAAATTGGCAAACACTTCTGCTGACATTCTGTTATTGTTAAATGCCATCGAGTTGATTCTGATTCGTAGCGATGACCTTATGTATAACAGAATGAAACACTGCCTGTCTTGCACCATCCTAAAAATCATTGCTATCCTTGAACCCATTGTTGTTATCACTGTGTCAATCCTTCTCATTGAGGGTCTTCCTCATTTTCTCTGACCCTCTATTTTACCAACCATGGTGTCCTTCTCCAGGATTGGTCCCTCCTGATAACAGGGCTAAAGTACAAGAGACGAAGTGTAGCGATATTTGCTTCTAAGGGGGCATTCTGGCTATACTTCTTCCAATTTGTTCCTTCTTCTGGCAGTCCTTGGTATATTCAATATTCTTCACCAACATTCACAATTCAGAGGAATCAAGTCTTCTTTGGTCTTCCTTATTCATTGTCCAGCTTTCACCTATGTATAAGGGGATTGAAAATACCATGCTTGGGTCAGGTGTGCATTAGTCTTCAAAGTGATATCTTTGCTTTTTAACACTTTAGAGAAGTCTTTGGCAGCATTTTTGAACAATGCAATATGTCCTCTGATTTCTTGGCTGCTGCTTCCAAGGGTGTTGATTATAGATCTAAGTAAAAATTAAATCCTTGACACCTTCAGTCTTTTCTCCATATATCATGATGTTACTTATTGGTCCAGGTGTGAATATATTTGTTTTGTTTATGTTTAAGTGTAATCCATACTTGTGATGTAGTAAATTACATAGTATGGCTTTTTGAGCCATAGTCTTTGTAAACTCTGTGGTGGAATTTGCCATGAGCAACTGTGTAGCCTCTGATTGTTAAAATTATCCACCTGGGGTATTTTGGTTGCAAGTGGAGCAAAGCAATCTTCTGGGAAGTTCGGTCTCTCTTGGGTGTATAGAATTCTGATGTTGGGATTGGTTAGTTTGGCCACCCTGCCAGGCTCAAAAGGAGCCCTCCTAGAGGCAGAAGGGCTCTCTCTGACTGCCGGCTAAGAAAGGTATGCTACTTAGAGAAACGCACTGCTGAAAGAGAGAAAGCTGAGAGAAACGTGCTGCTAAGAGAGAGACCTGAGAGAGATACATTGCTTACAGAGAGAGAGACACAAGAGACATACACTGCTGAGAGAGAGGCGTTCTACTGAGAGAGACTGCCAGTTGAGAGAGATGGCTGGCTGAGAGAAGCTGTGTTTCTGAACTTGAACTGTAGCCTGTTGCTTCCCTAATAAACCTCATAATTGTGAGTGGTGTCTGTGAGTTCTGTATGGCCACTGCAACGAATTGTCAAGCCCAGTGGAGAAGTAATGAGTACTGTGGGAGGGACAGTTGGTGTCACATTTGGTGAAAGGGCTGGAGGGAGGCAGCATGTCTGGCCTCGCAGGAACAGGCCATGGGCTGCTGATGGTGATTCTGTCTTCCTCTTGTTGAGTTAGAGGCGGTCAGAAGATGCCACCTTCTTGCCCCTTTTGCAGTCCTGAAGGCTATAGTCTTTGATCTTTATCAATAAGTATTACAAGACTTCTTCACTTTCAGCAAGCAAAGTTGTGTCATCTGCAGGTTGTTAGTGAGTCTTCCTCCAATCCTGATGCTATGTTGTTCTTTGTATAGTCCAACTTCTCAGATTATTTGCTCAGCATACAGATTGAATAAGTAGGGTGGAAAGGTACAACCCTGACACACACCTTTCCTGATTTTAAACCATGCAATATCCCCTTGGTCTGTTCAAATGACAGCCTTTTAGTCTATATATAGGTTCCTCATGAGCACAATGAAGTGTTCTGGAATTCCCATTCTTCACCATGTTATACATAACTTGTTATGATCCTTATACAGTCTAATGCCTTTGCATAGTCAATGAAATACAGGTAAACATCTTTCTGGTATTCTCCGCTTTCAGCTAAGATCCATCTAACATCAGCAATGATATTCCTCATTGTATGCCTTCTTCTGAATCCAGCTTGAATTTCTGGAAGTTCCCTGTCAATATATTGCTGTAACAATTTTTGAATCATTTTTAGCAAAATGTCACTTGCTTGTGATATTAATGATATTCTTTGATAATTTCTGCATTCTGTTGGATGACCTTTCTTTGAAATAGATACAAATATGGCTCTCTTCCAGTCTTGGCCAGGTAACTGTCTTCCAAATTTCTTGCCATAAATGAGGGAGTGCTTCCTGTGCAGCATCCATTTGTTGAAACATCTCACTGAGTATTCCGTCAATTCCTACAGCCTAGTTTTTCACCAGTGCTTTCAATGCAACTTGGACTTCTTCCTTTAATAACATCAGTTTTTGATCATATGTTACCTCCTGAAATGGCTGAATGTCTCCCAATTCTTTTTGGTGCAGTGACTCTGTGTATTCCTTCCATCTTCTTTTTATGTTTCCTGCATCATTCAATATTTTACTCATAGAATCCTTTAATATTGCAACTCGAGGGTTGAGGTTTTCTTGTTTGTTCAGCTTGAAAATGGAGATTGTGTTCTTCCTTTTTGATTTGTTTAACTCCAGGTCTTTGCACATTTCATTATAGTACTTCACTTTATCTTCTTGAGCCACCCTTTAAACCTTCTGCTTAGCTCTTTTACATCATCGTTTCTTCTATTTGCTTCAGCTGCTCTATGTTCAAGAGCAAGTTTCAGTATCTCTCTGGCATACATTTTGGTCTGACATTCTATTAGCTAGAAATTAGTAGGGACCAATATCTACTGCAAGAGATGCTAGGAAATGTAATTTACCTGTGTGCCCAGAAAGAGGAGTAAATGGATTTTGTTTTAATTCTAATTATCTTTTCCACAGGAAAGAGAAAATTATTTGATATGCTTTTAATTGAAGTATTTGCAGCAAATATTTGCCAACATTGTTTGAACTGCCAGCCTTCTGGTTAGCAGTCAAGTGCCTTAGGCACTACACTACCAGAGCTCCTGTAAGAAGAAATGGTTATTATCAATTGAGCTGAATACAGTCTACAATCAGATCTTTCTTTCTTCTTCTTGCTCTGTACTACCTGTTTTATTTTTGTCTGCTTACATTTCATTTCCTCCTACTTCTGGTAACAATAGGTCCTCACTACTCTATTCATATGTTTCTGTTCATAATTTCCTGGCAAAAGAGCACAAAGCTTTGTTTTAGCCTGGGACCCCTCCTTCCCCCATTCCACCCACATAGCACCAAAAAAAAAAAAAAAAAAGTCTGAGGTAATAGCTGGCATGCAGATTGTTTATTTGGAAAATAATGCCAATGAGCATAAATGAGGGAACCAAAGAATGGACTAGGTAAAAAGGGAAAACCAACACACCATACATTATCAAGATGGTCACCATTGCTGTGGAGACTGGTGCTAAATAATTTCTGCCTATAGATGAAAGTGGAGAGCATTGATCCATTGTTTCAGTTAAGATTCTGTCTGCAAGGCTGGTTGAAATATTCTGGAAAGTGGGCACAGTAATAGTGACTGGAACTGGAGATGGGGACAAGAGGAATTGAGTTGGTGCTCAATCAGTATCAGATATATCAGTTGAGATTCTGTCTGCAAAGTTGGTTGAAATATTCTGGAGGCTGGGCACAGTAATAGGGATTGGAATTGGAGGTGGGGACAAGAGGAGTTGAGTTGGTGCTCAGTCAGTATCTTATATAGGCAGGCACCCAGGTCTGGCCACTCAAGACACCTCCACCTCAGCTCACAGTGATAGGTTCACAGGTATGAACAAACCAAGTCAGGCTAATAACATCCTCTCTCAGATCTTTCTTCCAGAAGTTGAATGGATATACATTTTCATCTACCAATAGTCACTTACCCTACTTCCTGGAGAAAATTTGCCTGGAGAGATGAGAGACAGACAGAGAATCCTGGTAACATGATGTCTCAGCTCCAGTACCTGAGGTTTTCAGAGTTATCCTGATTTCTATAGTTTTTACTTTCATTATGTGACCTAATTTCTATCTCTATAATAAATTCCCTAATAAAGCCACCATAAACTAATCTGAGTTGGGTTGCTGACACTTGAAACTAAAACAAGGTACCAGAAAATACAAAAACTGATAGGTGAAAATGAAGTGTTAGTTATAAGGCTTAAAAGCTAGAACTATATGATCTAAGATACTTTAGGGAGCAGAAAAAATGCAACTCAAAGTCAGCTTGCCAAGCCTCCAGAGGGTCAGAAAATAGCAAACTCTTTCAAACTGCAAAAGGATTTTCCTGGAGGTACAGACAACAAATATGAACCCTTTTGCATATATAGTACTGAGTTCTCAGTGAAGGTAAACATGGATATATGGATGGATAGATAGGTGGACAGGCTAAACGATTA
>NW_006921631.1:935163-1007922 GCF_000298275.1 Orycteropus afer afer
CATTTACCTCAAGTGGACACATGCCCTTGAGAGAACAATCATGGGAGAAGGAAGGGCACCTTATGCACAGGGAGACAGCTTAGGGGGCAGGAGAGTATGGAGGGATGGACACTGGGAAGTGGTACCTTGGGGAGGAAATTGGAGGGGAGCTGTTGCATTGTGGTAAACTGTAGTCAGTGACATGAGACAAAGTATATGTGAACTGCTGTATCAAGAGTGAATTTGCTCTGTAAATCTTCACCCAAATCTAAATAAAATAAGATTAAAAAAAAAAAATTGGATAGAAAAAAAAAGGATTTTCCTTTTTTTAAGCAAAGTAAGGAAGTATGAAATACACTGGGGTATGAGAAGAGCCAGAAAAATGACTGGAAGTCTCCTTTCTCAATCTCTTCCCAAACCTCTCCTGCTGTCCTACTTCCTCACAGATATATATGATGTAATAAACACCACATCTACTGTAAATCAAAACCTACAGGATGTTGTATGGGGGTAGAGGACAGCTTATCTCTGCCTTACCGCCCAAAACTCTTGCATCATCCTGTCCCAAGGCAGAAGCTCAGCAAAACTTCTGGTATTGTTTTGTTGTTAGATGTTGTCAAGGTGCTATCAACTCACAGCGACACTGTGCACAACAGAACAAAACTCTGCCTAGTCCTGCACCATCCTCACAATGTTGCTGTGCTTGAGTCCATTGTTGCAGCCATTGTGTCATTCCATTTTTTGAAGATCTCCCCCTTCTTTGTTTACCCTCTACTTTACCAAGCATGGTATCTTTCTCTAGGGATTGGGTCCTCCTTACAATATGACCTACATCTGAGAGACAAAGTCTGGCCATTCTAGTTTCTAAGGTGCATTCTGGCTGCTAATGGAGTCTCTGGAAATTAAATAAAAAATGCAGCAAAGCCAGGTCTTAAAGGAGAAGTATGTCACGCATCAACTGGGATGTTAGAGCAATGCAGCTCTTAAGAGAGCCATCTCCCAGGCCTGGCCATGGAGCATAATCATGGAAAAGGATTCTACCAGTGTGCAGAAGTATGGGCAGACAGATCACCTGGCCAGTCTTCAAATTTTCTGGTGTCAAATGCTACAGACAAGTGACAACTGTGTATTATTTTCCCTTCTCCTTTCCCTAAATGAGAATTTTTATTATTAATCTCTCTTCCTGTGATAGTTGGGGTTGTGTGTCAACTTGGCTGGACCATGATTCTGAGTGGTTTAAGCAGTTGTGATATGATTATTTCCATGATGAGATTGGATGTATATGCTTTGACCAGTCAATCCACTGAAAGAGAGTTTTCCTAGGGGTGTGGCATGCTTCCAATATATATATGGACATCCTGGAAAAAAGAGAGAATCTTCTGTGGATTGGGATCTTGTTGTGCTGCCTACAACTAACTGTCTGTGAGCAAACACCATTCTGCTAGTGATCGTAGAATCATCATCTGCCAAAGTCAACAGCTGGTATACTGCCAGCCAACTTTGAGCTCGTTAGCCCTTGCAGCTGTGTGAATTGGGAAAAGGCTCCAGTTTGACATTTGATCCAGGAACCTGGGACTTGTCAGATTCTATAACTGTGTGAGCCATTTTCCTAAGGTAAATTTCTCTCTCTCTCTCTCTCTCTTCTTTATCTCTCTCTCTCTCTCTCTCTATATATATATATATACACACACACACACATACACACACACACACATATGTGCATATATATAAGCTTTACTGGTTTTGTTTCTCTAGAGAACCCAATTAAACACATTTGGTACCAGAAGTGGTTCTAGAGAGACAAAATCATAAGGATGTGTTTTGGTTCTCCTCGATTCTGTTTTGGTTCTCCAATTTGATTAATTATAAAGGCACTGGTGACTCTGCCTCTGTTAGTAAAGAAAGCTCTGCTAATCCATGGTGTGAGGTGGTAACATTAATATGCAAAATAGCACCACTAATAGATCAAGTATTTTTGAGAAGTGAGGCTCTGGGTGACCATATGTTTGATACTTTTCTGCAATTATGTCAGCATGAGGAGGATAAGGAAGCTGGTTGGTTGGTCCAACCTACATTAGGCAAAGTGGTGAAAGAGCAAGATGAGTTCAGGGCTGCTGAGTCACAACTCATGCACTGCATAAATGACCTCAATATTTCCAGCTGTACCCTGAAAGAAAGCCTTATCTCCTCTAGTAACAGAGTTGATATTGCTGAAAAACAAACTCAGAGTCTTATCATAAAGGTGGCTGAATTACAACGCCAATTGAATTACTCACCCAGAATGGTGTCTGAATTTAAAGTAAGGACATTGATTGGGAAAAAATGAGATCCTGAAACCTGGGATGGGTTCATATGAGCAGATAGTCAGGAAGATGAGGATATGGAGCCTGTAAATTCTGTTGAATCCTTCCGGCCAACCACGCCATCCCTGCCATCTGAAGAGATTACTATAAACCATTATCCCCTCCACCTCCCTTTGATAGGATTAACCCAACTGTTCCTGCTGGGTCATTACCTGAGGTAGATGCCATGGAAGACATTGCTGAATGTTCTCAGGAACTGCTCCAACCACCCATTGTTGCTGCTAAACCTATAACTAAACTTAAGTCCAACCACCCCAAAAGGTGAAATACAAAGTGTGACTGAGGAAGTGGTACACTATACCCGAAGAGACCTACTTGATTTTGCTAATGTGTACAGACAGAAACCTGGAAAATATGTGTGTGAATGGCTGTGAGAGTATGATAATGGTGCAAGGAATGTAACACTGGATAGGTCTGAGTTTATTGATTTACTCCCACTAAGTACAGATTCTTCATTCAATGTTTCAGCTTGAGAGGTTAGGGAAGGATCTAATTGTTCATTTGATTAGTTTACTGAAGCATGGATTATGCGGTGGCCCACATTATGTCAGGTTGAAGTACCAGACCTGACTAGGTATAATGTAGAAGAAGGCATCCATTTGTTGTTGTTATGTGCCATCAAGTCGTCTCTGATTCATAGTGATCTTATGTACAACAGAACGAAACAGAGATCCTGTGCCAGCCTCACGATCCCTACTATACCTGAGCCCATCACAGCAGCCAGTGTCAATTCATCTTGTTGAGGGCCATCTCCTCTTTCATTGACCCTCCACTTTACCAAGCATGACATTCTTCTCCAGGGAATGGTCCCTTCTGACAAGATGACCAAAGTAGATAAGACAAAGTCTGGCCATTCTCGCTCCCAAGGAGCATTCCAGCTGCACTTCGTCCAGGACAGATTTGTTAGTTCTTTTAGCAGTCCACGATACTTTCAGCATTCTTTGCCAACACTACAACTCAAAAGCATCAACTCTTCCTTAGTCTTCCTTATTCATTGTCTAGCTCTCACATGCATATGAGGTGATTGAAAATACCATGGCTTGGGTTAGGCGTATCTTAGTCTCCAAGGAGATATCTTTGCTCTTCAGTGCTTGAAAGAGGTCTTTTGCAACAGATTTGCCCAATGCAATATGTCTTTTTTATGCCTTGACTGATGCTTCCATTGGCGTTGATTGTAGAACCAAGTAATATGAAGTCTTTGACAACTTCAATCTTTTCTCAATTTATCATGATGCTGCTTATTGGTCCAGTTGCCAGGATTTTTGTCTTCTTCATATTGAGATGTAATACATACTGCAGAGTATAGTCTTTAATCTTCATCAGTAAATGCTTCATGTCATCCTCACTTTCAGCAAGCAAAGTTGTGTTGTCTTTGTATCACAGGTTGTTAATGATTCTTCCTCCAATCCTGATGCCACATTCTTCTTCATATAGTCCAGCTTCCCAGATTATTTGTTCAGCATACAGATTGAATAAGTATGATGAAAGGACACAACCCTGACACTGTCCCTTCCTGATTTTAAGTGATGCAGTATCCCCTTGTTCTGTTCTGATGACAGCTTCCTGGTCTATGAACTGGTTCCTCATGAGTACAATTAAGGTATCCATAGACTTAGGGAAATTGGCATATTATAATGGATTTATCAGATTAGACCCCTAGACCCAGACACAGAGAGTCCAGAAGACACACCTTTTACCACTACGGTGAGGAACAAATTTGTGAAGAGAGCCCCAGCATCCTTGAAGACTGTTATGATTGCTAATTTACATAAGCTGGATTTGACCATAGGAACTGCCCTAATTGAATTAAGACACTTAACTACAATGGAGCTGATTGGACCCTGTGGTGGTAGGGGCCAAGTAGCAGCAGTTAATAACAAAGACAAGGTGGGTATGATTACTATAATAGACAGCAAAGCCAAAACAGTAATCTGAATACCCTGACTAGTACAGAATTATGGCATTGGCTACTTAGGCATGCTGTTCCTAGGAGTGAAATACATGGGAAACCTACTAAATACTAACTTGATCCGTATAGACAGAAAAATTCTAGGTCACGTGAACCCCAGTCTAGATTGAATCTCTAGAATAGAGTCACAGCCCCTCAATCAATTCCCAGACAAGTTAGTTTACAGACCCACAATCCCTTGAATGCAGGGGAGGCCAGGTCCTCTTGAGGAAGGACCCCACTACATTGTCAAAAATTTATACTGTCAATCTTTCTACCAGCCTTCTGCAAAGGGATATGAGGCCTTTTACAAGAGTGACTGTTCATTGGGGTAATGAAAATATTCAGACTTTTCGAGGATTACTAGATAGTGGCTCTGAACTGACAAATTCCGGGAGACCCAAAGCATAACTGTGGTCCACCAGTCAGAGTGGGGGCATATGGAGGTCAAGTTATTGATGGAGTCTTAGCTCAAGTGCATCTCACAGTGGGTCCTGTGGGTCCCCAAACCCATCCTGTAGTTATTTCCCCAATTCCAGAATGCATCTTTGGAATAAGTATACTGAGCAATTGGCAGAATCCCCACACTGGGTTCCTGCCATGCGCTTCAAGGGCTATTATGATAGGAAAAGCCAAATGGAAGCCATTAGAAATGTCTTTCCCTAGCTTAGTGCCTAGGGAACTTGACTGCTAACCAGAAGGCTGGCAGTTCAAACCCACCAGCCACTCCTCAGAAGGAAGGTTGGGCAATCTACTTCCGTAGTGATACCTCCTCGGAAACCCAAGGAGGGGTCACTATGAGTCAGGTCTGACTTGACGGCACATAACAAGAACAACAGAAAAATAGTAAACCAAAAGTAGTACTGCATCTCTGGAGAGATTGCAGAGATTACTGCCACCATCAAGGACTTGAAGGATGCAGGGGTGGTGATTCCCACCACTTCCAACATTTAACTTGTCTGTTTGGCCTGTGGGGGGGGGTGGAAGATGGATCTTGGAGAATGACAGTGGATTATAGAAAACTTATTGAGGTGATGACTCCAATTGCAGCTTCTGTTTCTGATGTGATTACATTACTTGAGCAATGTAATCTCCTGGCTCTTCGTATGTAGCTATTGATCTGGCCAATGCCTTTTTCTCAATACCAATTTCAAAGGGCCATCAGAAGCAGTTTGCCTTCAGCTGGCAAGGCCAACAATGTATTTTCACAGTGCTTCCTCAGAGGTATATCAACTCCCCAGCACTATGCCATAATTTAGTACATAGGGATCTTGATCACCTTTCCCTCCCACAAGACATCATGCTGGTCCATTATATTGATGGCATTATGCTGATTGGACTTAGTAAGGAAGAAGTATCGATGACTCTAGACCTATTGATGAGACATCTGCATGCTAGAGGGTGGGAAATTAGCCTGATAAAAATTCAGGCACCTTCCACCTCAGTGAAATGCCTAGGGGGTCCAGTGGTGTGGGGCATGTCGAGATATTCCCACTAAAGTGAAGGATAAGTTATTACATTTGGCTTCCCCTACAACTAAAAAGGAGGTACAACATCTTGTGGGCCTCTTTGGATTTTGGAGGCAACATATCCCTCATTTGGCTGTGTTGCTTCAGCCTATTTATCAAGTGATTTGAAAAGCTGCTAGCTTTGAGTGGGGCCCAGAACAGAAGGCTCTGCAACAGGTTCAGGCTGCCATGCAAGCTGCTCTGCCACTTGGGCCATATGACCCACCTGATCCAATGGTGCTTGCAGTGTCTGTAGCAAATAGAGATGCTGTTTAAAATCTTTGGCAGGTTCCCATTGGTGAATCGCAATGCAGATCCTTAGGATTTTGAAGCAAAGCCTTGCCATCCTCTGAAGATAACTACTCTTCTTTTGAGAAGCAGCTTTTGGCTTGTTACTGGACTTTAGTAAAGAATGAACACCTAACCATGGGCCACCAAGTCACCATGAGGCCTGAGCTGCCCATCATGAATTGGCTGTTGTCTGACCCACAGAGTCATAAAGTTGGACATGCACAGCAGCACTCCATCATTAAATAGAAGTGATGTATTAGAGATCGAGCTCAAGCAGGACCTGAAGGCACAAGTAAGTTACATGAGGAAGTGGCCCAAATGCCTATGGTCTCCAATCCAGTCACATTACCTTCCCTCTGCCAGTCTGCACCTATGGCCTCATGGGGAGTTCCTTATAATCAGTTGACGGAGGAAGAGAAAACTCATGTGTGGTTTACAGATGGTTCTGCGCAAGATGCAGTCACCACTCAAAAGTGGACAGCAGCAGCACTGCAGCCCCTTTCTGGGACTTCCCTGAAGGATAATGGTAAAGGGAAATCCCCCCAATGGGCAGAACTTCGAGCCATGCATCTGGCTGTTCACTTTGCATGGAACAAGAAATGGCCAGATATATGACTGTATACGGATTCATGAGCTGTGGTCAATGGCTTGGCCAGATGGTCTAGGACTTGCAAGTAGCATGATTGGAAAATTAGTGACAAGGAGGTATGGGGAAGAGGTATGTGAATAGATCTCTCTGAATGGGCCAAAGGAGTAAAGATATTTGTATAACATGTTAGTGCCTACCAAAAGGTGACCTTGGCAGAGGAGGACTTGAACAATCAAGTGGATAGGATGACACGTTTTGTGGAAACCAGTCATCCTTTTTCCCCAGCTACTCCTGTCATTGCCCAATGGGCTCATGAACAAAGTGGCCATGGTGGCAAGGATGGAGGTTATGCATGGGCTCAGCAACATGGACTTCCACTTACTGAAGCTGATTTGGCTACTGCCACTGCTGAGTGTCCAATCTGCCAGCAGCAGAGACCAACACTAAGTCTTCAATATGGAACAATTCCTTGGAGTGATCAGCCAGCAACCTGGTGGCAAGTTGATTACGTTGGACCACTTCCATCATGGAAAGGACAGCTTTTTGTTCTTACTGGAATAGATACTTATTCTGGATATGGATTCACCTTCCCTGCATGCAATGCTTCTGCTAAAACTACCATTCATGGACTTACAGAATGCCTTATCCACCATCATGGTATCTCATACAGCATTGCTTCAGATCAAGAGACTCACTTCTCAGCAAATAAAGTGTGGCAATGGGCCATTGCTCATGGAATTCACTGGTCTTACCATGTTCCCATCATCCTGAAGCAGCTGGCTTAATAGAATGATAGAATGGCCTACTAAAAACACAATTACAGTCCCAACTAGGTGGCAATACCTTGAAGGGTTGAGGCAATGTTCTCTGGGAGTCTGTATATGTTCTAAACTGCATCCAATATATGGTGCTATTTCTCTGATAGCCAGGATTCATGAGTCCAGGAACCAAAGGATGGAAACAGAAGTGGCACCGCTCACCATTTCCCCTAGTGACCCACTCAAAAAATTTTGCTTCCTGTCCCTGTCACCCTATGCTCTGCAGGTCTGGAGGTCTTAGTCCCGAAGAGAGGAACACTCCCACCTGGAGACCAGTACTGATTTCATTGAACTGGAAGTTAAGAACGTCACCCAGCCATTTATAGGCCTTCCTCATGCCCCTGGATCAACAGACTAAGAAGGGGGTTACTGTACTGTCTGTTGTGATAGACCCTGATTACCAAGGAGAAATTCGATCAATATTACATAATGGAGGTAAAGAAGACTATGTCTGGAATACAAGAGATTCTTCAGGACGTCTCTTAGTACTACCATGCCCTGTGATTAAAACAATGGAAAACTACAACAACCCAATTCTGATATGACTACTAATGGCCCAGACCCTTCAGGAATGAAAGTTTGGGTCACCCCACCAGGCAAAGAACCACAACATATCCCTCATTTGGCTGGTAGAAGAATGTAGTTCTGAATATCAGCTACGACTATGTGACAAGTTGCAAAAATGAGGACTGTAATTGTTATATTTCTTCATTGTATGAGTACATCAAATATATTTGCTTTCTTCAGTTATGAAGGATAAAATGTAAACAGGGCTAATGCATTCTCAGTTGTACACATGTTAATGTATCATGTTAGGTGCAAATATGACTTTAAAATTTTCCTTATTTAGATATTATATGTGGTTAAGGAGATGTGTACAATTGCCAAGTTGACAAGGGGTGGACTGTGATAGTTGGTGTTGTGTGTCAACTTAGCTGGACAGTGATTCTGAGTGGTTTAAGCAGTTGTGATGTGGTTATTCCCATGTTGAGATCGGATGTATATGCTTTGAGCAGCCAATCTATTGAAAGGGAGTTTCCCTAGGGGTGTGGATTGCTTCAAATAAATATATGGACACCCTAGGAAAAAGAGAACTTTCTGTGGATCTGGATCCTGTTGTGCTGCCTGCAACTGTCTGTGAGTGAACAATCCACCATTCTGCATGGTGATCTTGGATTCATCATCCGCCGAAGTCAACAGCCAGTATACTGCCTGCCAACTTTGAGCTCATCAGCCCCTGCAGCTGCATGAGTTGGGAAAAGGCTCCAGTTTGACGTTTGATCCAGGATCCTGGAACCTGTCAGCTTCTATAATTGTGTGGGCCATTTTCCTATGATAAATTTCTCAATCTCTCTCTCTCTCTCTCTCTCTCTCTCTCTATATATATATATATATATATATATCCATGTAAACTTTACTGGTTTTGTTTCTCTAGGGAACCCAGCCTAACACACTTCTCCACACCCATTCCTGTTGCTATGAGATTCTGATTCATAGTGACATCCATTAGAGATTATTAAAATTATAACTTAGCCATAGATGGTAGGGTTATAAAACACCACATACAGATCTAACTGAAAAATATATGTCCCTTAAAGTTTCCGGATAAAGTTTTTTATGGACTGAGTAAATATGTTTTTGGCATCATGTTAAGCAAAGGTATTTTTGAAGTTGTATGAATGGGAAGAAGATGGTGTATGTGTGCTGGAGAACCAAGCAAGGAGTGTATTAGATGATCATTGTATTCTGTCAGTCCTTTATCTCTTCCCTTCTAGTAATAGTATTTCTCCTTCTTGGAGGATGTTGCTCCTACTCCACAACCATTTCCACATGGCATTAGTGGAACTATCAGTCAGGTTATCCCACATGAAACACGCTGGTCAATCTGAGGACTGTGATGGTCATATAACCTAAGCCAGGCTGATCAGAATCCTTCCTTTGGATCTTTCCACTTAGGATCGGCATGGAAGATCCCTTGCCTCTTGGAAGAATGGGAATCGAAAGCTCCCACTAGCAGAGTTTTCTGTGTGCTCAAAGACTGATCAGCTAGAAAGAATTGAGATAAGCAGAGAAAATAAGAGACAAAAGACAGATGAAAAGAAGGAAAGACTCCTTTAGAGTTGGGGCCTCATTAAACCCAGCACCCAGGGCAAGAGTGCAAATGAAAATCCACATATATCTGCCCATATATTTATGTTATAGAGCAAGCTGTTACACAAACTATGTTCATAACAAATATTTCTTCATCATGCTTGAAAAGCCAGGTTTAAATTTGGAATTCTCAGACTACTTGGAGTTCCCTTCCAGATCTCAGCCATGTGGGGAGGATTGGGGCCTAGTCCTCAATCCTTGGTCACCCACTTCTCTTCTAATCCCAGTTCCAACCTTCACAAAAAGTAGACATGCACATATGTTGTTGGCAACTATAGTACACAAAACCAAGATCCACCTACATATCCCCACTCCCACGAACAGTAGCTCATTGGCTACTCCTTAGCATGAACCAAGGGAAGTGGTATGGGTATCCAGGGTGTAGCAGGAACTCTAAAAGTGAGTGTGGGCTCACTTCAGAAGGTAGTCCCAAATCCCAAGGGCTAGGAGTGTGGTCTGGAACAGGGAGAGGGAGGGAAGAGGATGCAGGCACTTATTCTTACCATAACTTGGCCAAAGTTAGTCTTCTTCCTCCAACATCCTAGTAAACTATACTCTTGAAACCCAATGACTTTTCCTTGATCACCAATTGGCTGGTCTACTCTACAGTATTTTAGTGTATTAAACATTCCCTTCTTTTTGAAAACCTTTCTTTTCTTAACCTCTAGGATAGTAAGCAAGCATGATTTTTCTTCTGAACTTTCCAAACAGCTTCTTTTAAATTGCCTGCAATAGCCCTTTCCCAAACTGTAAATATTCTTCAGGACCAATCTTTCTCCCTGGACTGAAACTATTTCCAAAAGCCATTTATCAGCATTATTATTTTGAGTCTAAATGACACTCATATCAAAGAACAAATTCATTCTTAAAGACCTTAAGGTGTTATCTCCTTAAAGATTTATCCCAGATTTATACAAGTAGTTCCCTGACCTACAACAAGGTTCTCTGTTCCAATGACTACAGCATAAGTCAGTTCTCACTTAAGTCTAATACCTCATTTTTCAAAATTTTTTCATTATTATTGCCTTTTATTAGCAATATCTTTATAAATCCAATCTTTATTTGTCTTTCAGGGTTGGAAACTTTACATACAAACTTAGAGATGGAATGACACCAGCAAATTACACACTATAACCTTGTATGTAGTACATATTACTAATGACAAAGTGTACAAAAAAAAAAAAGAAAAAGAAAAACATACTGTTATCCATGCAGTTTGTTGTAACTTGAATATGTCATAAATCAGAAACTATCTGTATCTTCTTTCTTGATTTTGGTACTAAATCTAACTTTCGTATCTCCACTTACAGGACATTTACATTTGAGTTTTCAAAATCAATAATGGCACATCTAAAATTGAATTGCAACTATCTTCTCCTGAAACTATGTTACTCCTTAGTTTCTTAGGGTTTTGTTTGTTTGTTTGTTTTGTTTTGTTTTTTGTGTCAGTTTTTGTCCATTTTATCAGTGATTCATTCTCTCAGTCTTTAGGTTTCAAAGCAGTGTTATCATTGATTCCATTTTCTTTTTTTTAACCATGAAATCCTGTTGATTCTTCCCTTGCAAGACGTATTCTATTCATCCTCTTATTGGTTCCCCTTGCAACAAGTTCTATCTGATCTGCTTCCAGTTCTTGTTCTGCTTTAGCTTATCTTCATTCTCTTACAAGAAAAATCTTGCTAAAGTAGCAATTTTTGTATGCTATTTTTTTTTTCCTACTTAAACACTTCCAGTGGATTTCTATGGCCTAGGAAAAGTAAACATTTTTTTTCTGTCTGGCACTCGATACCTTGCAGGAAGAAGGCTCAACTTAAATCTCCGATCTTTCCTTCCATTCTGCTTTAAAATAAACCCTCCATGCTGTCCAGATCCCCCTGGCCAGAGTTCCCTGAACACACATTTCTCTTCCCTGTATCCACCATCTCTTCACCAAACCCTTGCTGAGGAGACTCAAGACCCAGCTCCTCCATGAAGCCTTCTCCCACATCAGCACACAGAGCATTCTTTCTTCCTCCTTTGGATTCCGTCCACCTGCTCTATTTGTTTGACACTTAGAATTAATTCATTGTCTTGAACAGTTGTATAAATTTGTTCATGCTACACTTACCTTTTAAATCAGATATTAATTTATATAGGAACAGAACTTTTGTGTCCCAATTTGTTTACTCTGTCTTCCCCATTACCACACACCCAATGGTATACACAGTAAGTGCCTAAGAAATTTATTTTGTTACTTCTTTATTTGAAAATTAAATCTGTGCTTTATATAAATTATTTTTTTGTAATATGATAACTTAGTATTATAAATAATAAGCAGCTCTAGTGGTGCAGTGCCTGAGGCATTTGACTACTAACCAGAAGGCTGGCAGTTAAAACCTACCAGTCTCTCTGTGGAAGGAAGATGGGACAATCTACTTCCGTAAAGATCTACCACCTCAGGTGGCACTGAGGAAGAGGAAGACATAGAGAAGTACATGGGAGGTACAGACAACAAAGATGAACCCTTTTGAATATACAGTACTGCACTGTCAGTGAAGGCAAACATGGGTATACGAGTGGATAGATGGGTGGACAGGCTGAACTATTAGGTATGTCTATGAAGTGGGGAGTGTACCCAAGAGCATGTATAGGGTTGGCAGACAATGGTCCTATAAGTATATTTGTATGATCTGAATTCCCAGGTGTATAGCAGAGCTGACAAGGGACAAGGTTGTAGTCACTTCTTGGTCACAGCCAGCTACCCAGAGGGACCAAGTAGTTGAACCTGTGGGTCACACTACTTGATGTCACAGAGGACATCAAGCTCAATTGGCATAACATACTACACAGAACATTGTTCCACCTCCTACTTTGGCGAGTATCGACTGGGATCTTAAAAGCTTGCAAGCAGCCATCTAGATACAACGATGGGTCTCTCCTCATCCAGAGCGAAGAAGAATGAAGAAAGCCAAAGATTCATGGAAACATTTAGTCCTAGCAACTGGTATACCATGCAATCCTCAGCCTATATGACTGTGAGACCAGAAGAACTAGATGGTGCCCAGTTACTCCTGTCAACCACTCAGAGGGGAATCTTTGTAGGAGATCCTGGATAGAGAAGGAGAACAATGTGGAACAAAACTCAAAATCATTTGGAAAAAAAAGGGGGGCGGTCAGGTTTGCTGGTCTGATAGAGCCTGGTGGAACCACTGAGACAATGGCCCCTAGCTGCCCTTCAAGTCTGGAATTGATTCCATATCTGTGGCTTCCAGCCAAACAAAAGACAGGCATAGGAGTTGAGCATTTACCTGAGGTAGATACACTCCTTGGAGAGAACAATCATGGGAGAAAGAAGGGCTGCTTATGCACAGGGAGACAGCTCAGGGGGCAGGAGTGCATGGAGGGATGGGCACAGGGAAGAGGTAACTATGGGGAGGAAGTGGGAGGGGAACTGTTGCATTGTGGTAAACTGTGGTCAATGTCATGAGAGAAAAGTATATATGAACTGCTGTATGGAAAGTGAATTTGCTCTGTAAACTTTCACCCAAATAACAATAAAAATATTTTTAAAAAAAGATCTACCACCTCAGAAACCCAATGGGGATCACTGTGAGTTGGAATCAACTCAATGACAGTGAGTTTGTTTCTTTTGTGTGTGTGTGTGTGTGTGTGTCATAAAGATATTGGTAAAAATCTGCTAAACTCTTTCCTGAAGGTCCAGTCTACATTTATCTATTTATACTAATAAATGTCCTCTCTTCCTCCCATTCTTATGTTTGCTTTTGAATAACAGTAATTTATTTTTCTTTTTTATAGGAAATAACTGATTCTAATAAAAATACTCATACTTTCATGCTTTTCTGAATGTAATCTCAGACCCTAGCAGATCTGTGTTTTTGAAGTTCAAAAAGAAAAGAATTAACAGACTCAAATATTTAACAAAAGACATAGTTGTATCCTTTCTTTTTATTGAAAAGGAATATTTTCTATTCTAGCGCAAACAATGTATATTTTACACCATAAAGCAAGATATAATTTACATATTACATTTCTTATGAGATCTTTATACCCTAAATGTCATTCCCTCTTTTATTCCTTCATCCTTTTGGTTTGATTGAACCTTCTAAGTACCTAACAAATCAGCATCTTGTTTAGAGAAGAATTAGGGACACAGATCATTTGCATGTGCTTGTCTGTGTCTGTGTCTGTGATGGTGAGGAACAGTGAGGTGCCTTGAACTTTGTAGCCCTGAGGCCACCACTGACATCTGGCTTAGGAGCCAGAAGACTACTCCTCTAAATCACTACTCCTCCAAATACGGTATAAAAACTTGTATTATTTTTAAAACTAATAATAAATGGACAAAATAATAAATGGACTGAGTACTTGAACCACATGCATTCTTCTTGATCAAGTGCTTAGGTGATAGATGCTTGGGGTATTGGATCACCAGCAGTGGAAGTTCCCATGGTTAATCAGTACTGGTTACTCTATGTACGATGTTCCTCCTTAGCACTTGGCCAGGAATTGGCCAGTGTCAACTAGCATTCAGACTATGGATACAGGTTTTTCTGTTCTCCACTGAAAATGAGTGTCAGAATAAAAATTATAAATGACTTTCTTTCACATGACCTACTATTTCTCTACCTCCTCTCCTATGTTCTCCCTTCTCAGAAAAACCTTTCCATGTATGATTTCAGTTTCCTGCACTTTAACCAAAATCCTCTTTTTTGCAGTTCTCTCCAAGCTCCAAGTCCCACAAGTTCACTCATTTCTTGGATTGCACTCACTTCACAAATCAAAGAATGTTTCAGTCTATTAGTTTGGAATTTGATAATCCTCAGAGGCTAGTAGGACAAAAGAATGAGTTGAAGGACCCTTTAGAAAGCAGATAATAAGTGTTGTTTGGCCAGCCTGCATGAACCATTCAGTAAGAAATGTTTTCAAACTGGGTTGAAAGAAGGAAGCAGTTGATGAAAGCAAAATGCCCTAGATAGGCTTCCTTCTTGTTATTCTAAGAAGTACTTTTATAATATTTGGAATACATTTTCAGATTGGTGGCTGTTAGATTTAAAAAATATATACCATTTGTTCAATGTGAAATGCCAAGAGAAAAATAAGTTCGCACTGAAAATGCATCTTAAAGCCAAACTTCCTACCTAGTCATTCGTAGTACAAAGTTGGTATATTTGGCCAGAATCGATCTTTTTAATCATTAATAATTAAAATTTTTCACACCAAGCTGGTCAGATGAGACTATTAGTATGTGTGAATATATAGTTGCATGTGGATTAAATTACTCTTTGGTCAAATGATGTGATGTTTGAGAGATCTGCAAATATAAATGTATTTCTCATTTCCAAACACAAAGTTATAAGTATTTACAGCAAGGTAGCATTCCCTTGCTAGAAAACAAGGCTACCAGGTACCGCATCGTTCTGTTAATATTGTACACTTTTATAGTCCCTTCTCTCCCATGGCTACAAAGTGCTGGACATACAGGAAAGAAGGAAGGAGCAAATGAATAGAGCCTCACAACACCCCTGTGAGGTAGGTAAGTATTGTTAAACCTATTTTACAAACAGGTAAACTGAGGCACAGCATGGTAATGTGGTTTGGTCAAGTCCACCTGGCAAGTTTCAAAAGCCCAGCTGAGAACAAAGAGAAAGAAACAAAAGAAAAATCAGTCCTGGCTCCCAGCCCTAGACACTAAACTTTATTACAAAATGTTAAAAAACAAAAATAGCCCACAATGGGCTTTTAAAATTTTGGAATTTAGACAAACCTTTAAGAATTCCACTTAAACATGTGTCTTTCAATTTCCTGTTGAGTAGAGAAAAGGCAAATGGTTAAATGGCTTTTCCTCCTCAAGTGCAATTCCCATGATAGATCAGGAGGTATCATCATCCCACTGGCGCTCAGGCTCCAAACAAAAGGACAATTTTTTTATAGCCTCCAACAGTTTCTAATTCATTTAAAGCCGTAATGTGAAAATGAAAGCTGTTCTCAAAGAGCTGACCCATCAATCGCTTATGGCCTTAATGAGAATTTTGTGTAGAGAAAGATTCCAAATTAAAAAATCTTGTCACTGTGGAAATAAGGACAATGGTGATAATGTGAAATTTACTTTTTTTTTTTTTTTTTGGTGTTTGAGAAACTGTAAACTCAAGCTTGCAAGAATATCTTATATCTATATATATAATATATATAAATATATACAGTGTGTGTATATATATATAAGTGTGCATCTGACTACCCTTTACCCAAGGCACCAAAGGTAGGCAATGCCTTTCACAACCCAGTCTTTGTTTCCCTAAAGAAATGTTCTTGTCTCAAAGGAAAAATATTCTATCAAATAGCCTGTGAAAGCAAATCACTCATTGTAACTTATGATGGCTGATTGGATGGGGGTGAATGATGGTGGTAATGGTGATATTTTGATCTACAGCTTACAGCTTAAATCTATAGCTTATATTTAGAGCCTAGATCTATAGCCTGGAGTTTAGAATTAGCCAGACACAACCAATCACATTGGATCAAACAGGCCAGTGACCAGATGTTGTACACATTTTTTTTCCCCCGGAAGCTGATGCAAAAACTTTACCATGACCAATAGAGATGGAGACTATGAGAAAGACAACGTGTCATGTCTGGCACAGATCTTTCAGAAAGACTTTGGCTTTTCAAAATCTCCTACAGCTTGAATGCAGAGAACAGGGAAGAAAGACAGGGAAAGCCACTGAAGTTCAAATAGGTGAATGAGGAGACTAGGCACTTTTTTTGAATACAGACAGTCCCTGGGTTACAAATGAGATCTGTTCCTGTCATTAAGTTGAACTCATGAGTGAGTCAGAACAGGTGTATATTATTCTTATTTAGCTTTATTTTAGTGCAACGAAAAGCATGAAGCCTTTTCAATGATTTAAAAGCTGCTCGTGCAGCAAGTGAAGGTGACTGTGATGAAGAATTTGTGGCAGAGGGTTCAATTATTTCGAACAAAAACATCAGAACAAACTCACTGCCATTGAGTTGATTTTGATTCACAGAGACCCCTCCTTGGGTTTCCTAGGAGGTATCTCTACTGAAGTAGATTGCCCAGTCTTCTTTCCAAGGAGTGGCTGGTGGATTTGAACTGCCAGTCTTCTGGTTAGCAGTCAAATGCCTTAGGAACTACGCCACCAAACCAAAAACCAAATTCACTGCCGCTGAGTCAGATCTGACTCATAGCGAACCCTCCTTGGGTTCCCAAGGCAGTATCACTATGGAAGTAGATTGCCCAACCTTCTTTCTGAGGAGTGGCTGGTGGGTTTGAACCACCAGCCTTCTGGTTAGCAATCAAGTGCCTTAGGCAGTAGGCCACCAGAGCTCCTAATTATTTCAAAGTGAGGGGAAATTTACGTAACATTAAAGGGTAGGCATGAGTTGTATAAGTTGGATGTTCTGTTCATAATCCAGGGACTTAACTGTATATATATACCATATATATATATATGTGTGTGTGTGTGTATATATATATATATATATATGATTTCTTTGGTTGCTGTAGATTTTTTTTTAATCTCGGGCAACCAAGGGGGTAGGTGGGCTGGACCTAACTGAAGAAGCTTAGAGTATATTAAACAAAAGCATGAATGGAAGGAAGACAAAATAAACACACACAGAAACAAGTGGTGGTGGTATCCCAGAGGGAAGAGGAACATTTGTTAACTAATTTTCATTCTGCTCCTCTCCTGCTTTTTTCTGCCATGGTCCCAATATTTTAGTTCTGTTTGATTGTTTTTATTTTTTCCCAGCAGATGAAGAAATGACAGAGCAGGATAGGTGTCTTAAGATTTTTGATTTCTTCTTAGGCCTGTTTTTTTGTTTTGTTTTGTTTTGATTTGGTTTTTGGTTTTTTTTGTTTGGTTTTTTTTTTTTTTTTTTTTTTTTTTTCCTCAGTTGACTGTTGGCACCTGGTTCCTCTGTAAACTATATTCCTTGGCCTTCAGTCTCAGGTTGGCAATGCTGTTGGCCATGTTGATACCCTGTGCAGGGCTATTGTTGGCACATGTGGCAGAATAAGTAGCCATGGCGCTGTAGGGACAAAGGAGAGAGCAGGGAGAATAACAGGCATTAGTTTCACAAAGCTGAAGTCTGTGGCCCAGGATGGAGGTACTGTCAGGATGGGGGCAGGCAGGGGCAGGTGGGTGGGACTGAATGTTTCTTTCTCTTTGTTCCCTTTTGGACCCAGTGTTCCATTAATCTAAGGCACTCGGAGAAGTGTAGCAGTGTTGCAGAGGGCTGAAGAAAATGATTGGGGAAGGAACAAGGAGAGGGAAAGGTATTTGCTGTGCTTTATATAGTGAGTAATGATTTATTTCTGGGCTGAGAGAAGAAAGTTGCTTATGTTGAATGGCAGGTGTTTCATCAGCTGACCAATTAAGTTTAATCTCTCTTCCTGCCTATATCACCAGCTTGCGGGAGCAGTGAAGAAGAGAAGTAGGCATTTGAAAATAAACTAAAGAGAATTTTGCCTTTCTCACCCTTACTAATCATTTCTAGGTAGCTGGCCTTAATTCTAATACACGTGAAAGAATCAATAAATAACATATTAAATAGTGTGCTTGGAGAATCAGTTAAACAACCCAAGATAACTTCTCTGAAATTCTTGATTCAGTTGGTTGATAGTTCTGAGTATTACCAAGTCAAGTTATTGCCATCCCAATGACGTGACTCTGTAACCTCTTTTCAAAAGTGTATCTCGTACTGCCTTTTAAGTGAGTTATTTTAAATCTCCTAGATAAACCATCAAAGGCTACAGTTTCAGGATTCCTGGTCTCAGAAGTAATTGTTTCTCACCATCCTTATTGCTTAGAAAAAGTTAGAGTTGTTTTTCATTGCCAGAGATTGTAATTAAGACGTAGGAACACTCCTGGCCAGAAATTTGTAATTGGTGGTTTTCTGTTAATTGCATCCATGTATTTATTTCAAATGAAAAAGAAATATATTTTCTTATAGATTTGGATGCAAATTATCCATTACTTTATACTAAGCAGTTAAAAAGGGATTCATTTTCATAAAATGAAAATGTTTCTAATTGTTTCTAAGCTTAGCAAAATCCTTTTCAATTGCAGGGCTGGAATGAAGTAGATTTGTAAATGGAATAACATGTGCTTCTCTGTTGTTGCCTGCATTCCAATGGAATTTTGTCAGCCACACAGGAGTTTGTGGTTCAGAGGATCAAGTGACAAGACCAGGAAAAGAGAAAATTAAAGCTACTCCACAAATATAGAGAATATATCGTTAATACTTATTTGGAACACCACATAGTCAAGACTCATGGTCAAGACTCAAAACAGTCCATTTCTTCTCAGTTACTAGCAATTAACATAAAAAAGTTATGTTAAAGAAATAGTCCCATATCACTAGATCTTCCCAGAAAATACATTCAAAATCCTCATAACACTGATACGTGTGTGTGTGAATGTGTGTGTGTGTGTGTGTGTGCATGTGTATGTGTTATAAAGGGAGAAGCCTCAGAAGGGTTGCAAAAAGAATCCTCATTTCTTCTATTTCATCTGTGCATGCTTTCTCATTCCTTATTTCTAGGCATATGATCTTAACTCTCTAGACAAGGTAAGTTCTCCTATAACACCTTGTACTTTTCATTTCAGCACTTGTTTCGATTTTAATTAATTAATTTTTTAATGTCTATCACTTTCCTCCTCGGAAGGAAAGTTGGGCAATCCTACTTCCGTAGTGATACTGCCTCGGAAACCCAAGGAGGGGTCGCTATGAGTCGGGGCCAACTCGACGGCACATAACAACAACACAACAACAACATCACTTTCCTCAACTATGAGCTCCACAAATCAGGGACTATATCTGCCTTGTTCACCACTATATCCTCAGGCAAATCTAACATCATACCTGGCATATATTTGATGTCCAATAAATAAGTGAGAAATGTCTAGATAGGCTATGATTAAGGTGATTCCAGCTCAGTATCAACAATCTCTTCCATTCCACTCTGAGTAATGATTTCTAAAAACATTTACCAATGTGCTTTTATTCTTAGGAGTAATGCTTACTATTAAATTTGCTGTTTTATAGAAAGAGCAAAATCAGGAAGGAATTGACAAAAGCAGAGGCCAATGATTACAGGTTCTTGGAACTACCAAAAATATCTTCTCACAATAAAAGATACAAATATTGGCACAGGTTAGACTTATAGAATAGACTATCACTTCCACCATGCTCTACCAAAGGACAGAAGCAGAATAGTCCCCAGTTAAGATAGGTTTCAATTAGGAATGAAATAAATGACTAGAGCAACAGATTAAGACAGACCATGTTTTTTGTTTTTCCACAATGTACCAAGAAATGTCATTTATTTTCAAATCTGTGTATATATCATTTAATTCCTATATGAAATACATACTTCCATTTAAGACCTTGCAAGGAATGTATACAAATTCATAAAAATCTATACTCATGAAACTTCTAGGACTTCTAGGTCCCCTTTCTCTCAAAGCTCTAAGTAGCTAAGAAAAGAGGCAACTGGATTTGGGAAATGTATCTAGTCATGGATTATTTGAAATCAGTTAAATCAACCTTTCTTAACCAGATTTCTGTGAGAACTAAGTACATGATTAGTACCACTTAAAATAAATACACAGGAGAGGCTGGTGAAACCCCGGAAACCATGGCCCCTTTACCCTTTAGGCCAGAATTGGAAAACACTACAGTGGCTTCTAGCCAAACAATTGACAGGCATGTGAGGTGAACATTTACACCAGGTACACTCCATAGATCAATCATGGGAGAACAGAAGGGCAGAATTTTGCACAAGGAGATAGCTCAGGGGGCAGGGATGCACAGGAAAAAAGGACACAAGGAAGACATAACAATAAGGAGAAAGTGGGAAGAGAGCTGTTACATTGTGGGGATTGCAGTCAAAGTCATGAAACAAAATGTGTATGAACTGCTGTACGGAAAATGAATTTGCTCTGTAAACTTTCACCCAAATCACAATAAAATATAAATTAATTAATTAAAATACATAGGAAAGAAGCTAGAAATGCAAGTGATCTGTACTTGTGAAGTACTGAGAATAAAACTGAATGGTTCAGAAAACTTCATGTGAAAGCATAAAATGAAAAATTCTCTGATGGTAAATTACAGATTGTCATGGAGTGTTGTGCTTTTAAGTACTTGGCCTAATTTTTTAAGGGATATTTTTTCTGTCCTTTGAGATTCTAGCCAAAGTCCACCACCCACCGGGATTCTAAATTCCTTCTTTAACATTAAGGGTTCAGTTTATTTTCTTAGTAGGCAAGGGAATCAGAATCTTGGACGATCATTTTAGTTTATTGAAGATGCCGTTACGGTCTTCTCAAAATATCTGCTATAGCAGTGGTTTCAATTTTATACAACCATTTTTGTTATAGTTACTTCATAGTCTACTAACGTTATCATCTGATATTTTAGACTGAGGATTTAGCATGGAAACTCATTTCTTGGAAATATTTATGTTCTTTTCATAATGCAGGCAAGATAGTAATATCCAAATGAGATGAATGTTGGTCCCCTTTCTATTTCAAAACCAAATTAATGAAAATTGGAATTATATTTTGAGTAGGAGACTGGATAGTTTCTAGAGTGAAGAGCAACACCTTTGCCTGCTTGTTGCTGTTATAAGGACACTATTGTATTAATGAGGCTGTGACAATGCCCTATGGGTAGCACTCAGATTAGTGAGGTGTAAGGATACCAAAGCAATTGAGGTGAACAAATGAGTTTTGCAATTCCCTGGGAGCTCCATAAGTGATAGCATTTTTACTTGATAAATGTTTAGAAAAGTTTTAAACTTTCCAAAATTGATGTAACTTGTTCCAGCTTTACATACTCATAAAAGTAGGATGAAAAAAAAGAGAAAGTTTTCTGTCACAGACTCTTAACAAATATTTAGAACATATGACACTACAAGTAGGGACTCTAGTGATATGTTGTGAACATACTAAAGAATTACAAGTCTGTCTTCCCTCCAATACTGTGACATGAGTCTAGATTCTCAACTTGGGCTAAAAGTGCTGTCTAGGCAAACAGCGAGCAGCCTTTTGATACAGCAGTGACAGGACTTGTTAGAGGTCATAAAGGACAGAAGTAATGAGTGGAGAGTGTAAAAGTAGCTTAGTCATGCTTTAAAAATGGCATTAGAAATAAGATGGACAGGACCTTCTCCCTGAAGTGACAACAGATGCAAAAGGGCCTTGAGTAGCTGCCAATCTGAGAATGTTCCCGACCACCTGTTCTCCATGTCATGGAAACTACTAAAGCTCAGTTTTCAGAAAAGAAAGAGAGCCCTGAAATGTTTTCTCACGAGACAGAAGATGAAGAGAGCAAGTAGCTATTCACCTCGTTTTATAGGGCCATGCAAGCCATGTAAAATGAACACTCCTTCCTGTACAGGATTAAATTTACTGGAATAAAAAGGTGAGATTGAGGTTAAGTGATCTGTATACATTAAGCACATGATAACCACCAACAGCCAGCTTAACAACACCCTGAGATCTCACTCGTTGGTCTCACATTCTTAATGAAAACCATCTATTTCTCCAAGCAATGCAGACACTGGCATGATCCAAGTCCTAAGACTATTTACTGGTTTTAGCTAACATAACTTTTCTAGTTAGTTTCTAAGAACATAAAGTTGTTACCAAGAATCTAAATTGCCACATAAAGTGCGCTGAGGAAACAGCGATGAAAAAGAAGTATTTGTATCCCATCTGCTGACTCAGCAAGTCTGCCCTGGGACTTGCACAGGGATGACACATTTAAGCAAGCTTGACATTTTTCAATCTCCATATTTGGAGATTCCTAGCAGATGTAGCTCAGCCAGAGATGGGACCATGCTAACCACTAGTGGAGTCAGAGTTCTAACTGTTTGCACTGGAGACAGGTAATTTTTTGTCATTTCAACCTGCCCTAAAAATTTGTCTATCATGAGGAAGACTGTATTAAAATGACTGCCAAACACCAAGGAAGTATGGTATGATTTTAATGCCAGGAAACATAGGGACATCTGCCCATCTGCTTTCTAATCACCCAAAGTATAAAAAAAAAAAGTCCTACAAATCACAAGACAATTGGCGACATCTTGTAGAATACCAGACTCAATTTTCAACTCTAGGTTTCTTTTCTGTTTGGCCCTTTTGCATAAATGATGGTGCACTGTTTAAAATTTTACCCCAGAGACAAATCTATCAGCCAAAGAAGTCTGAGAATCTTCCTGAGATCCAAGAGTTTCACCAGCTCTTCAAGTTTTTGTTGTTTTGTTTTTTTAAGCTATAGAGCTTAAAGTTCTTTGCATTTTCATGACTCGGTCTGTGATGTGTGGAAACTAGTGATCATCTCTTCGTTTGTCCTTTTGACAGTGTAAGAACAATGGAGGTATATTTACTTCATCTAATAACATTCAATACCAGTTTTCCTAGGGAAGTTTACTTCTAAAAGAGAGATCCCATAAATCATTTTGGAAGTGATCTTTTATGATTTTAATCATCATCTCTAACTTCTGTTTTTAAAATGCAGAAGTTGACTTTTTAAGTATATATTTAGTGCTTTCAACTGAACATATCTGCACCTCATTTCATAAGTAAGGCTACAAATTGCACTGCATATTGAGTTCCTTCTGCTATTTTTAACTTTTCTTGATATAATATAATATATTTTCTTGATTTAATATATAAAGCATCTTGCAACTTTTGATTGTCTCAATGGGTTTTGATTTTTCTTTATTTAAAGGCACATTTCTTACCTATAGGTTCTAAACACCCCAGTGAAATATATAATAAGGAAACTATTGCTAGCTTGATTTTAAATACAAAGGCTGCAAAAGAGATCCAATGAATCAACTGGCCTGGGATACAACAGGAGCTAGGACAAGAACACAGTTCTTCCAACCCCTGCCCCATAGCCTACAGTCATCTGAATTCTCGCTACTCAAAGTATGTTCCAGGTGTCAACAGCATCACCTTCATTTGAGAGGGATTTGAGATACAAAATCTCAGGCCCCACCCCAGACCCACTGAGTCTGCATTGTAACAAGATCCAGGGGAATCCTAACAGCCATGTTTGGTGAGCAATGTTCTAGACTACCCTTAATTTTAAGGACATATTTTCTTGCAGCTCCAGTTTCCAATTGTATACCCCACTCAAGGATCTCACTGCTTACATTTCTAGGACTGCAACCCCCACTTACTTGAACACACTTACTTCCCACTTAAACCCTACCCCCAGCAACCCCCCTCTTGCCCCTCTGACAAGTTACCTTTTCAGTGTCTTCCGTTAGAATCCGTTATGAAGCCCCTCGTGTAAACAACATCTTGGGAGGGACGAGGATCTATTTTTGAAAGTGTGAAAGGGAGAAATGAGCCAAATGCGTTCAGCAGATGTCAGGCAGCACTGTGACCACGATCAAATGAGGGGAGGAGGAGGAGAAGGATGGGAAAGGGAAACAGTGGACAAGGAGAGGTGCCTTTCTTTTAGTTGTCATTAATTCTTTTGTTTTTGTTTTTGAACCCAGCTCTCCCTTTGGAAATGGCACTGCAGACCAACACTGCAAAGCCAGATCATTCTCCATCTACCTCTAAGGAGAGAATCTCTCTGGGGAAAGGTTTCTTGGCTACTTCATCTCAAATAATAGTCAAAACTCCGGGACTATATTAATCACTGCTACCCAAAAGGCAAAATACTGCAAGATTAGTGAATCTTGTAACTCTAGCACTTGTCTATGCATTTATCCCCACAATTTGCCTAAGGAAAATAGTTTTGGGCTAGTCAGTGGGGTCTGTGCCAAAAATAAGCTTCCTTCAACTGACCATGGGTAGATAGAGAAGACACCTGCCAAGACAGTAGTGTTAGAGGATACTTTGCTCCCTCTGGTGACTCAGTTGCCTGCCTGACATCATAACCTCAGAAGTGTTCAGGATAGCAAACCAGGTCATGCCGAGCTATAAATAGAGTGAACCATATGTTCCAATTTGCCAGGGACAATCCCAGTGTATGCCTGTTTTCCTAGTGCAATTATTAATAGCATTCTCCTTTCACTCTCAAAGTGTCATGTTTGGATGATAAATTGTACAGCCACTCTGGATATAAATGACACCCAGGGAGAGTTAAATATATATATATATATATATATATATATATATATATAAGCTATTTCCCAGCCCTTGATTCTGACAGTATGCAAACAATTGCTTTTGAGCCTTGGTTTCCTCCTTTCTTCTTCGAGGAGAGCTGTGGAAGTCAGTAAACTGTCCTTTCTGGCAGAGCTGCTTGCTCAGTGTCACTGAGTTGCAAGACCCAGCCACATTAGTCACCCCAACGCAATGCCCATACACCCCAGAATGTGAGCTTTAGCTGAAGGTATGTTTCCCTGATCTGAGAACAGACCCTAAATCAGAAGGTGATGGTTAGATATTTTTCCAGCTGTATATGTTTTGCTACTTTCAATAGAATGTGAAGTTTATGGTCATGTGGCCTAGTATGTGGGACAGAAGGAGGTAGCACAAGCACTGATTCTAATTCTGCTGGCTGAAGACTTAAACTTGGGCAAGTGTTCAGTTTCCTCTTCTTTGGAATGGGAGCAAAGACAGAGCTACCACACAGCAGTGTTCCAAGGATTAATCAAGAGAAAAGCGTTTTAATGAATGTCACATGTGAGATAACTAATTTGGCATAATAGTACCAACAGGAATAGCGAGTTACTTTGCTATAACACAAAAAGTCTAACATTTCCTTTGCTTCTTGTCACTTGTTTTTCTTTTATATCTCCTTAACAATAGTTACATTTCCTACCACGCTTCAAAATGTGAATGAAATGATAATGTATTTTGTTTCTAAACATCACAGAAAAGTCTCCAAGTAACAGAACAGCTGTTTACTATTTTTAGTAATTAACCAAAATAATTAACCACTCCAGTCAACATTGGGTCAAAAACATAATTATGGATTAAATTACCGCTTTAAACCATCACTTCTCTATTTGTATCTGGAGATTAATTTATTCTTCATACAGAATAGGAACAATCAGATTCTATGTTATTTTAATTAATCTTTACAAACTCTGTATCTAAGAGAGAAGCTATATAAAAGTATACCATGAAATGAGTAAAAAGTTCTTGGTTATATGATTTTATGTAAAAAGAGCAGAATACAAAATAATATGTACACTAAGACTCTACCCATAGAAAATATTGAACTCTAAATGGCAAAAATGAACAAACTCATTATATCAGCATGGTGGAATTATGAGTGCTTTTGAAAAATGTATCTAGTATTTCTATATTATCTTTTCAGTTAAAATAAAGTATTTCCCCAAAAGGCACATGGTCATGTTAATAGTTCCAGTTAGATGCTCATATACAGAACATATATGATGCAGACCCTGGGGCTTGAACTTGTGCCAAGTCCAGCAATCTAATCCAATCATAATTCAGGAGGGTTTCAACCCCTCACTCATGCGGTATTCTGCCCTCAGCCTCTCACTGGCAAGGACCAAATGACAGCCATCTGGACTGCCTACAGCTGCTGCAAAAAGTTCCTAAGTAGGACCCAGGCAGGAAAAGGAGCAATGCTTCCTGGTTGTGACCAAATTCAAACCAGAGACCTTGAAACATCAGGCTTTGGAATACACCCATTTCCCAAGTGTTTACTGGGTCTCTCATCAACTACTAATATTTGTAAGAGAAACAAAGCAGTCTTCCCATATTGAAGAATATGTGATTTCAGAATGCACTTTAAAATGTTTTTTATAGTAAACAGTAAACATTCCTATGGGACAGGAGGCTAAAATTTAAGTAGGACACACAGGTGTGATTAATCTCTCAAAATCAGCAAGGCATACCATGTCTGAGAGCAATGGGGCCTCAGAATTAGGAGCTCTGATGGTACAGGGGTTAAGGCATTGCGCTGCTAAAAGTAGGCGGTTCGAATCCACCAGCCACTCCACAGAAGAACGATGAAGCAATCACCTTCTGTAAAGATTTACAGCCTTGAAAACCCTATGGGGCAGTTCTATTATGTCCTGTAGGTCAAAATCAACTCGATGGCAGTGGATTTGGTTATTTTTGGTTTATACATGGGGTCACTCTACACTAAGACCAAAGGAATTCTGGCTAATTTCACATGGGAGGATACAAAAGAAATTTCCAAATGCATTTATGCTGTTTCTTTCAAGGAACTGATTGGAACAGAAAGCACATTCAGGTTGCTTAGAGTCATTACTCTTTGGAAGGTATTTACATTTCACTAATGTGGCATTTCAGATCATGTTCAGCTGGAAGATAATCTATAATTAGTCTAAATCACTCCTTAAACCAATAACTAATCTTAATAATAAAAAGGTAAACAAAAGCATAATAAATGAATTAGTGAATACTTCCTCCTCCACCAAAATCGGTCAGAGAGGATCTTTAGCCTTGATCTGGTTTTGAAGAATATTCAGGTTTAGATCTGAAGAAAGGCACTCTAGATTAATCACAATATGCTAGACATTTGTATCCCAGCTTCCTTCTGTTATCTTCCCTATGGTTTCTGAACAGAATAATAAATGGAGGCTGAAATCCTCTCTATGAGATTGAAATAGTACTTTGTTATTTTCTGCTTCAAAAATTTTAGTTTCATAATATAAAAGTTTAGTGTACGTTTTACATTCTTTTTATATTAGAAAAAAAATTACACATACAGACTGACCCCCCCAAAGAAGAGTTTAGACAAGTAGATAAGAATTAGCAATAGAATAGGAAGGCATTTGTGATCCTAAGACATCCCCACCTACTAACAAAGAACTGTGGCCAGGAAATCTAATCAATCATAATTCAGGATGATTTCAATTCCTCACTCATAAATGAACTTGGGTTTTCTTTATTTCTTTCATCCTTTCATCCTTTCATCCTTTCCTTCCCTTCCTTCCTATTTATCTTCCTCCTCTGCCTCTCCCTCCCCTTCACCCTCTTTTTGTCCTTCCTTCCTTCAGATTAGTAATCAGTTTTACTGTGAATTTTGCCTACAATCTCACAGCCTTACAAATTAAGTTCCTACTTATGCATAACAAAAGCATTTCTATCTTAAATTTGGATATAGGGTAAAGTTTTGTTCCAGAATGGTTGCAAGCAGGACATAGGGTGCAGCTTAATGATCTTTTCTTTTAGATTCTTTCCCATCTTTGAAACCTTCACAAGAGTTCCTGAGTCCAAGAGGAGGCTGCTGATGGCCTGCCCCAAAACTCTTCTGCCCCAAACCCTGCTCCTGGGGCAACTAGTAATCTCCTGTGAAAATCTGGGGATGTCAGTAAGTTGAATGTCTCTGAAGAGGTTAACCCAGTAAGAAATGTCAGCCAGCTGCACAGGCAGCTTTGAACATGACCCACGCTGGGAAACGTGGAAGCGGAGCAAGGGAGAGTGGGCCAGTCATTCACCTGTACGGAGAGGCCGTCCCCCAGGAGAGATAATCGGTGGGTCTTGGAGCAGGACGAGGTACGATGGGCTGCTCCACAGCCGTCACGTCCCCTGAGTAGGATTTAAGGAGGGAAGCGTTTTTATTGGCCAGCATGGCTCTCTCATTCCTGCGGAATTTAGCTCTTCGGTTCTGAAACCAGACCTGGAAGATTGTTGGGAGGAGAGAAGGGCATGTAGAGGGAGGAAAAAAAGAGAGAAGAAGAGGTTACATGAATGAAGTTCTGGTTGATTTTACTATACGAGGTCTTCCCAAGGATGATAGCAAATGGGTAGGGAATTTTCCCTAGAACAGCAGAATACATCATAGTCTTTTCCTAGTGGACTATGTTATAGAGCTATTGTGGGTTAAGACTAAGGTAACAGGATCATGAGGTACTTCCAGTAATCAAGCATCCAGAGCTGGGATCCATGATGGATCTATGTGACATCAAAATATGGGTTATGGACCCTGTTGTAATCAATGATCAAGAAAAAGAAGAAAAATCTCATTGGACTTTGGCCATAGATACAATACCATTTCTAAAGGCATTTGTTTGTTTGTTGTTTTAGTTTTCCAAAATGTGTACATTTCATCTGCTCCTTTTTCAACATACTTATTAGATATTTAAAAAAATTCTGGATTCCCCCAAAAGCAGACTCTGAGACAAGCATTCAAGAAGCAAATGGTTTGTTTGGGAGGTCCAAGGAACACCAGTAGAGGCGAGGAGAAGGAACACAGAGAAGAAAGAACAGCCACTAAAGGGTGCACTGTTAGGAATCCCTGTGTGGTGCAAACGTTTAATGAGCTCAGCTGCTGACTGAAAGCCTGGACCTTTGAGGCCACTCAGAGGTGCTTCAGAAGAAAGGCCTGGTGATCTATTTCTGAAAATTTAACCATTGAAAATCCTTTGGAAGCTAGCAAGCTGCCATCTAGATGTAACGATGGGTCTCTCCTCGTCAAGAGCAAAGAAGAAAGAAGAAAACCAAAATTAATGGAAACAATCAGTTCGCACGACTGGTACACCATCCGATCTGCAACCTATACAACTACGAGACCAGAAGAACTAGATGGTGCCCGGCTACCACTGTCATCCACTTGGAAGGGATGTAGGAGATCCTGGATAGAGAGGGAGAACAATGTGGAACAAAACTCAAAATCATTTGGAGGGGGAGAAAAAAAGGGGGGGGATGGTTGGGACCAGGTTTGCTGGTCCAATAGAGCTGGGTGGAACCACTGAGACTATGGCCCCTAGCTACCCTTCAGGTCTGGAATTGAAGCCACACCTGTGGTTTCCAGCCAAACAAAGTACAGGCATGTGAGTTGAACATTTACCTCAAGTAGACACACGCCCTGGAGAGAACAATCATGGGAGAAGGAAGGGCTGCTTATGCACAGGGAGACAGCTCAGGGGGCAGGAAAGTATGGAGGGATGGACACTGGGAAGTGGTAGCTATGGGGAGGAAGTGGGAGGGGAGTTGTTGTATTGTGGTAAACTATGGTCAATGACATGAGACAAATTATATGTGAACTGCTGTATGGAGAGTGAATTTGCTCTGTAAATCTTCACCCAAATCACAATTAAAAAAAAAAAAAAAAACCTTTGGAGCACAGTTCTACTCTAACACACATGGAGTCATCAAGAGTCAGAGTCAACTCGATGGAAACTAGCTGTTGTTTTTTGTTGTTCTTGTTTTTCAATTAAGCCAGCAACCTCCGTGACTGACAGCTCAATCCCACAGGGACTCTGAAGACTAATGGAGAACACATACTTCGGACCTGAGGTTTGAGGGAACTGGGTATTTGTACACCAGTTCCCATGAGTTATTGCCACTAACATTCCAGCACTCCTGGCATGCTGAACGCAGACAAGGCATTCTCCTGCAGTTCTAAAGAGAAGCTTTTGATATGCAGTGAGGATACTAGATATTAGAAGTTGACTCTACATTTAATTGTAGAATTTGAGGGATATGAACAACACAGACAGCATTTGCGATAAGTAAATCTACCATTTACTAAGTGCTAATACAGCTAAGAACTAATATAGGCACGTTGCATACATTATTTCTAGTCATCATGACAATTCCACATATTAACTTTTATTATTTCTAATACCACCACTTGTTTGTCAGTTTGTTGTATTGTGGGGGCTGATGTGTTGCTGTGAGGCTGGAGGCTTTGCCACCAGTATTTCAAATACCAGCAGGGTCACCCATGGTGGACAGGTTACAAGGGAGCTTCCGGACAAAGAAAGACTGGAAAGAAGGACGGGGCCACCTACTTCTGAAAACACTGACCAGTGAAAACCTTATGAATAGCACTGAAACACTGTCTGATATAATTTCTAGTTTAGAGTTGAGCAAACAAAGGGTCCATGAGATTAAGTAATCTGGTGAAGATCACTCAAATGACTGAGACTGTTAACTCAAATTGTCCAGCTCATAATTGTGCAATCATTTTAGACTGTAATGCAATTTTCTTCATTCATTTGCTTATTTAAGAAATATTTATGGAGTGCCTCTGTCTTCAGGCCCTGTGCTAAATGCTGGGAATACCGACCAGAGAAAGACGTGTTCTCTGCCTTCTGTCTCTGTCTCTTTTAGCCTGATGTACAATGTTGTTTCTCTTATTAAAAAGAGACAATTTTATCATCTACTATTTATGTAGCTTAAACAATTTATAAAAATAAAAAAGATTGAGAGCAATTATACCAAAATAAAAACAGCAGTTAATCTATATGATAAATATTTGGATGATTATCACTTCATGAACATCAGTTCACCAAAGAAGAAATATAAATTAAAAAATAAGTGCAAAATGATAATCAGTCATGCACATTAGAGTAACATAAATTCTAAATAAAATAACAAGATATTATTTCCCAACATAGTTAACTTCTCAAAAATTCTAATAATTGAGGTGCTCATATACAGAAAGTAGGAGCATATATTGGCATATTCTTTGCTGGTCAGTAATTGGCAAAAGGTGTAATGATTCTTTTAAAACATTCATGACAATGTATGCATAAAAAATTTCCAAATATTATACAGTAAAATGGTAGCTGGGTTAATGTCTGAATCTTGGGATTATGAGTGATACTCGTATTCTCTGCCCTTAAGTTGTTCATAGTCTATAAAGGAAGCACGCATGTAAATTTTAAAAACTATAAAACCAGTATTATGGGTGCAGTTAAAGAAACACATGACAAGGTATGGCAAACATACGAAAGGAAGGAAATTCTCTGGTGTGGAGTGGGACAGCTGCACAGCATAGGGGACAAGTTTCTCATAAGACTTATGTGACTGGTGGGCAATCTACCTCTATAGAAATACTGCCTTGGAAACCCAAGGAGGGGTCGCTATGAGTCCAATCCGACTCCACAGCAGGCCTTGTGCAGTAGTGCAGCACCAAGGCCCTTGGTGGGAATCAGTGAAGGTGAAATCTGGATACCTCATCCTTGGCTTCCTGGTCTTCTGACTCTTCTGCTTTTAATGTGCCCTTTACATTGTTATTCAGTTCTTCTGTTCAGGCTTCAACTCATGGCAACCTTCAGTAGAACAGAACCAAATGTTGTCAGGCCTGTGCCATCTTCGTGATCACTGTTAAGTTTGAGTCCATTGTTGCAGCCACGGTTTACTTTGCGTGCCTTCCAACCTTCCAATCACAATATTCTGTTGTGATTCACAGGGTTTTCATTGGTTAATTTTCAGAAGTAGATTGCCAAGGCTTTCTTCTTTGTTTGCCTTAGTCTGCAAGCACCAGCACCACTGAAATCTGTCCATGACGGAAGACCCTGACAGTATTTGAAATACTGGCAGTGTAGCTTCAAACAGCATAGAAACATGCAAGCCACCATGACAAGCTGACACACATATGGTGAACATCACTGGTGGAGTTATTTTAAATGCAAGTATAATCACATTAGTGCCCTGCTTTATACCATCCATGGCTACTCATCACTCAGAGTGAAATCAAAACTTCTTACCATGGAAAAAAAGGCTCTTCATGAATTAGCTCTTTGTCCAACAATCTAGCCACATCCTCATAACTCAGACCCCATGCCCTGGCCCAGGATCATTCCAACACCCACTCTGAGCTCACAACAACCTGCAGACTATGTTATTATGTGTTAGACTAGTTACCCACTTCATATACTTATAGCCAGTGCTTCCTCTGTCTGTCATATTCTTCCTTTTTGTCCAGCTGTCAAAACCCATGTTTTTCAAGATTCAACTTTCACTTTAATTTCTGTGTACTGCTGTAGAAGAAAGAGTGTGAACTTTAAGGTCTGTAAACAGAGTTGGGTAAAAGTACTGGTTGTTGTTGTTGTTGTTATTTGCCATCAAGTCGGCCCCGACTCATAGCGACCCCTCCTTGGGTTTCTGAGGCAGTATCACTATGGAAGTAGGATTGCCCAACCTTCCTTCCGAGGAGTGGCTGGTGGGTTTGAACCGCCAGCCTTCTGTTTAGCAGTCAAGTGCCTTAGGCACTATGCTACCAGAACTCCTAAAAGTACTGGTACCACCACTTTATTTTTTTATTTTTTGGTACCACCACTTTAAAGATTTGTTCTTGGGTAAGTTTTGATTTCTCTGATCCTTTGTCTCCCAATCAATAAAATGGAGATAATAATGAGGTTGCTATGAGCATTGGCACATAAAGAGTGCTTGCTAAATGTTTATTCTCTCCCTCTTTCTCCGGGCAGAATTGATCATTCTTTCCTCTGGACTATCACTAATTCTTGTGCTTTCATTTAGTGTAGGAATTATATCATTGCACTACATGGGTAAATACATTGCGCTTGTATTTTCTGCTCTCAATCCACAACATCTTTGATGGGAGGAACTTACCTATTTGTCCTCAACACCAAACACAATTCCAAATATGTAATAGATGCTCAATAAATGTTTTGAGAAAAAAAGTAGAAGGAAAAGAGGGAAGGATAAAGAAATGAATTTTGCACGACTCTTCTAGATGTTATGGGACATAGAAATATGAATAAGCCACAGCTTTTATCCAAGAGGACCTCACTGTCTAGTGAGGAAAGTTGACTCACATATAACTCAAGATAATACGTGTCATGTTATGATAAATGCCATAAATATATAAGCAAAGAAGTCCAAGGTCAGAACGGATTGGTTTGGATTGGGATAGAGGAAGATTTCATGGGGGGGGGGGGAATGGAAATTAAAGTTTTTATCCCATTCATTCAGGAAAAGGTCACAGCTCTGAAAGTCATTAGAATATAGTAGGGTGGGAAGAGGGTGGGGGAGAGAAAATCATTTCAACATATAAGAAAGGCATTTACTGATTGCTGTGATGAAGCTAGGGGGCTCTGGTAGTGTAGTGCCTAAGGCACTTGACTGCTAACCAGAAGGCTGGTGGTTCAAACCCACCCACCAGTCACTCCTCGGAAGAAAGGTTGGGAAATCTACTTCCATAGTGATACCACCTCAGAAACCCGAGGAAGGTTCGCTGAGTCAGAAACAACTCGAAGCAGTGAGTTTGGTTTGTCTTTGTCTTTGTCTTTCTCTTTCTTTTTCTTTTTCTGTGATGAAGGTAAAGAGCTCTGGTAGCACCGTACCTAAGACATCTGTGCTAGCCAGAAGGTTAGTGGTTCAAACCCACCAGCCACCCCATAGAAGTAGACTGGGCAATCTAACTTCTATAAAGATTTACCATCAATGGGGATTGCTATGAGTTGGAATAGACTCAATTGCAGTGGGTTTTTGTTGTTGATAGTGGTGGTGGTGGTGATGAAGGCAAAATGGTTTCCGACTCAAAAATTGTTCTATCATATTTCTTCTTTTAATTTCCAGCATTAGCAAGCCCAGCATTACCCTCTCTAGGTTTCCTTCTTGAAAATCCAAATCTCCGTGGCAGTAGGGTACTTCCAGGTACATTAGACCACTGCTCTAACATTATTCATTATACCACAGCAAGCCAAGCTCAGAGCATAAAAGATATGGAAGTTAAAAGAGAGAGGAAGAGATTTGAGTAGAAGCAGAGAGCATGGCTGGAGACCTGTGGTAAGTACTATAGGGGAAAGGGACGTAGGAGAACAAACTTCACAGTTCTGCTTTGGACGGCAGAATGGGAAGAATCAAACCAAGTTTTATTCCTCTGGGTTACTCTTACCTGAGCCCTGAGGAATTGTGAACTAGTGTTGTGTGTACCTTCACTCATACTTTCTTCTATCCTATCCTCTGTTGACCCCACAGGGCCAGGGCAACTTTCCCCTTCTGTTACTGACATTTTCCTTTTTGTCTCTTGGGGAGTGTTTTTAGGTGAAGTCTCTGTCTCCTTACACAGAAAACACTTCCACAATTTCTCTTCAGGGACCTCTAAGACCCTCTCCTTCAACTCAACAAATGTCTGTTACACTTACTGTGCCTCATGGTGAAGACATGGTCCAACCCTCAAGTCCCTTAAGTCTAGTTAAAGTCTCCACTAGTCAAGAGGGTTATCATTTGCAGAAAGAAATTCCTCAAACTCAGACTAAGCATAGATATACAAACAATAATTTATTTAGGAAGACAACACAGATTTGGCCCACCCCTCTCATCAAAATAGCAGCTGACCACTGGCAACATGGAAGACAAACCCCTGTAATCTGACTTTGCAAGATTGCAAAGCACTCCTTGGAAAAGCACTTAGCCAAGAGACTCTTACTTATTCAAAGTTTATTGTAGTGGTTAAAAGCATGAACTCTGTGTCTGCGTGTCAAATTCTAGTTCAGCCACTTCCTAGTGTGGCTAGGAAATACTTTAACTTCTCTGTGCCTCAGTTTCCCCAACTGCAAGATGAGGAATACTATCTACCTCATAAAATTGTTGTATTAAGTAGATTAGTGTATGTAAAGAATTTACAACACTACTTGGCAAATAAGGGATCACGTATTATCGTTGTTGTTGTTGTTATGTGCTGTCGAGTCAGACCAGACTCATAGCGACCCCTCCTTGGGTTGCCGAGGCAGTATCACTACAGAAGTAGATTGCCCCGTGTTCCTTCACAAGTCTTATTAGTTACTATGTTATTGTCGGGAGCTCCGGTAGCATAGTGCCTAAGGCATTTGACTGCTAACCAGAAGGCTGGTGGTTCAAACCCACTAGCCACTCCTCGGAAGGAAGGTTGGGCTATCTGCTTCAGTAGTGATACTGCCTCAGAAACCCAAGGAAGAGTTGCTATGAGTCAGGTTTGATTCGATGGCAGTGAGTTGAGTTGATGTTATTGTCACTATTATTTTTATTAATCAGATTACGTCATTATGTCTGTCACTTTGTTGTACTGTGGTGGCTTGCAGGCTGCTATGATGCTAGAAGCTAAGCCACCAGTATTTCAAATACCAACAGGATCACTCATGGTAGACAGGTTTCAGTGAAGCTTTTAGACTAAGTCAGAGTAGTTAGGTGCCACTATTGATCTCTCCCCATCCAGAGCAAAGAAGAATACAGAAAATCAAAAATGAAAGGAAACAATTAGTCCAAAGGACTAATGGACCATGTGAACCCCAGCCTCCACAACCCTGAGACCAAAAGATCTAGATGGTGCATGGGTAGCATTGCTGACGTCTCTGAAAGGGATCATAATAGGAGGTCCCAGACAGAGTGGAAGAAAAAGGTGGGACAAAACTCAAAATCATGAAAAAGACCCAACTTACTGGTCTGATAGAGACTCTGGTGGTAGCCCCAAGATGATGGCCCTTAGGCACTCTTGAAACTAGGAAATGAACTTACCCCCATGGCTCAACCTTCAGCCAAATGACAGACATGCCTTTCCGGTGAACAATAACATCAGGGAGGTCTATACACTTCAGAACAATCAACCACACCAAAAAGAAAAAAATAAAGGTCTAGTGTTCTATTTCCCAAAATTAGCCAATGAAAACCTTATAGAACACAACACAATATTGTCCAATGTAGTAAGGAAAGATGAACCCCCTGGGTTGAAAGGCACTACACAATAGTCACAGCAATGGACTCAGACATGCCAATAATCAATTCAAATGGTGCAGGACCGGAGCCAACTCAATGGCAGCCAACAACAAAGTCATTTTCTAAATATCTGGATGTGTCACAGTAGTAATGTTAGAAAATATTGATATAGCCTCTTTACCGTGTTTTACCTGTCCTTATTCTTCTTCACTTTACAGAGACATGTGAGGATAAATGAAATAATCATCTTGAATTTGCTCTCAATGCAGTTCCTAAGTGCAGGGTCTTACATGTGTTCATGTCTCACTCCCACCAGTGTCCATCGTCATGTATAATGAGTGTCCTGAAGGTCTGCACATCCACAAAGGCTGGGAGGAAAACTGAGGTGGGAGACAGAGAGTCTTGGGCCACCCTAGAGCTCAAATTGAAAGTTAGGGCTGAAAACACAAAGGCTCAGACAGACCATGTCAATAGTATGAATCTGGAAGGTGGAAAACAATATGGAAGAGGGGAAACTGCAGTAAGGAAAATTCCATCCTACCTAAAAGCATTCCATTCCATATTTTTAAATATTGGGCTGCCCCAAGCAACAGCTAGAAACTGGATTCTGTCCTCATGCTGCCCATTGATAACCCTTTTGAGTACCAGCCCCTGTCTGCAATCTAAAATTGCATTTTCAAAGTCTTCAGGGATGTGCCTCTGGGAAGGGGAATATGAGGTGCCAGCCTCCCACAGTATGCTTTACCTGCACTCTGGCCTCAGTGAGATTCACCCTGCGGGCCAAGTCTTCTCGCACAAAAGCATCGGGATAGTGCGTCCGCTCAAAGACGCGCTCCAAAGCTTGCAGCTGGCTGCTGTTGAATGTGGTCCTGTTCCTCCTCTGCTTTCTCTTCTTCTTCTCCTCTGAGTTCAGCTGATCATCTAGAATAGAAGAAACTGATGATAAGGAGCCAAAATCACTTTGGGGATCAGCTGACATTTTATAATATATGTACAGTAAGCTGTTGCTTCACTTGCTCATGCCCACATCACAGCCAAATGCCACTTTCAATGTGCAAATGTGGGAACTGGTGCTTGCGAGTTTATAGTCAACAACTCCTAGAAGTTCTGAGGCTTGCTTTTTGCTTCTAAATCTGGGGCCAAACCTTATCTGTCCGAGAGACAGATGCACTCTCCTTCAAGTCTTTTTCGTCAAAGAAGGTTAAAAGAAAACCAGAGTCCTGCACGTTCTCTGAACTTCTCTAGAAGTGGGAGAACAGTAGATTCTTTGTATCTTATTTTCCTTAGACAATATATGTTCATTCATTTAGTTTCATAATTCAGGTAGACCAAATGTCCTCTGGTTCCTTCTCTTCCAACATACACACCAGGACACAAATTCAGAGTTATAGTGGCAAAATCATTTGTAAACCAAATTAGAAGAGTTTCTGTCTTGCCATGCACTTTCCTGGAAGCAGTAATTAATTCCTAATTGCATTCACTCAAGGCTCCATGCTGTTGCTAACGCAGGTTTCAAGGCCCTCATGCAGCCTGCCCCGAGGCAGTCAGGGAGGAGCACACTCTTGTTTTACTTCCTCCCATTCCACCCCACCCCACCCCCATCAGGAGGGATGGATGTGTGACACTGAACAGAAGTCGAGCTGTGCTACCACTGCCATCAGACCATCACCCTGAGGCCCAAGCCAGTGCAGAGTCTGCAGCTCTCAGAGGTTTACAATACAGAGCTCCCATGGTCCACATCACATCCGCATTCTGGTGAACTGGACTTATATTTCCAGTAGTCCGACTCAGCCCAAATAGAAATGCAAGGAGTGTGAGTGAGGGTGGATGAAAGGAGAGCTTGGCCACTTGCTCACATTCTACATAGTTCTCATCCACTTTTTCTAATATGAGTGAAATCTCTTAATCCTGAGTATAAAACACTAGACACAAACAACAAAACTATGAGCACAAATTATGCTATCCTACTTTAGCTATGGGAGTTCTGGTGGCGTAGTGCGGAAGGCATTTGACTGCTAACCAGAAGGCTGGTGGTTATTATTCGTATTATAAACAGAGGGCATGTTGTAGATTTGGTTGTGGATTCAAAGCATAAAAGAAATGGAGGAATTCCTAGCCCAGATCGCTCAATGACTGATGACCTAGACCTCTAAGTTTTGTTGTCTTGCTAATGAAAACCCCTTCTTCCTCACTGCTGCCTCATCAGGAATGCTCTTGGAGCTTAGAAAGAAGCTTGATATTGATATCAAGAAGCTCCTTGATATTGAAAGCACTCAGGCATAGTAAGTGCTTGCGGAATTTGTTTTCAGGGAAAATGTGAAATTTCTTGTGTCCTTAGAAAACTATTTCCTACAGAAAACAATCAAATGATCTCATCCAAATTTCTCCCTCAAGGTAGAGCTGCTTCAAGGTAGAGCTGAATTTGACCTTCTCTTGTTTTTCACATTTGTGGTATCTTAACTGGAAGCCTTCTGTGATGGCATTTCTGTGACACTCTCGGTAAGACTGTCAGATTGGTGGCATCTTGAGAATGGACGCAATTTAATCAACATGGTTTCTGGGATCTAGCAAAGCCCATAATATTCCAACCAACATCACTGATCACACCACCATTTGTTGTTGTTAGCTGTCATTGAGTCAGCTCCAACTCATGGCAACCTTAGGGACAACGGAACTAAACATTGCTTGGTCCTGTGCCATCTTCACCATCATTGGTTATGATGGAGTTCATTGTTGTAGCTGTTGTGTCAATCCATTTCACTGAGGGTTTCACTCATTTTTGCTGACCCTCTATAAGCAAAATTAGTTTACAACAATATCAACAGTAGAATTTACATCTGGGAGCAAACAGCTTTCAGTCTTTGTCTTGCATTTGTATTCTCATTCTTTTCAACTATTTGGAGACTTTCTTGTTGTTACCATTCTCATATCCAAGCCTTTTTGTCAATAGTTCTACATGTCTTGCCTGTCAAGTCTCTAGGTCATCCAGGCCTTTGCTACAGGACCACAATCTAAATTCTATGCTTCAGTTAGTGAGAAGTATGCAAAAACTCCTTAGCTTCCATACCTACCCCAAACTGAGCCCAATTATGGAGATCTTAGGCTATTATACCTAATCGCATAAAGGAAATGCCTTATTAGTCAATCCCATGATTTGTTTTCTTCCTTCAAGAAAATTCTTTCTCAGGTATAACCACAAATTCTAAATCCTTTGTGCTATTTTGTAAGCCTATTTCTTCTTATACTGCCAAAGTATGATCAAGACCCAGAATATTTTATATTTTGTTCTTAGTACTACAACCTGCTACATAATGTTTCAGTAGTTCTTTGAAATCTTCCACTGTTCACTCAAATTCCACTGACTGTCCACCATAAACCACCAACTCCCCTGACGTGGGAGTAAGGGAAACGGAGAATTATCGTTTATGACAGGGAATAACTAGCTATGATGACCTGAAACAATGCCAGCAAAAGTTTCCCAGTGAATGTTCTTGTTGTTTTTAACAAATGAAAACACCAGTTCAGATCATGTTGAAGGTGAGAAAAGACACGCAAATAACAAGGACCCGGGGAGTCTGGATCTGGCAAATGTCCTTCGAAGTGCAAGGATAATAGAAAGAGACAAAGAGTGGGCAAATGAGACTGCTTGAGCGGCAGCTCTGCCGCTCGTCTGTCTTTGCTCACTGTGAGCTCCCTGTTTTCCTCCAAGAACACAGAAGAACAGAGCCCAGCACAGGATCTTCAGCAGCACTAGAGGAAACATAAACATTGTAGAAGTTTACAAACGCAGGGCATTTGAAGGACCTGTGATAAACACTTTTATCAGAATCTGCGCTCTGGTTGAATACAGGGGAAAGAAAGCAGTGTATTTTTATCACTGCAGGAGGATCATCTTTCTCATAAAAATAGCCTCAACAAAGGTTGATGTTGAAGCATGCTATCCAAAGATGGTGTTGTTACTGTTAGGTGCTTGTCAAGTTGATTTTGACTTATAGTGACCCCATGTGACAGAGTAGAACTGCTCCACAGGGCTTCTAGTTTGTAATCTTTGCAGGAACAGATGGCCAGGTTTTCCTCCCAGGGAGTCATTGGTGGGTTTGAACAGCCAACCTTTCTGTCAGTAGCCAAGCACTTAACCATTGTGCCCCAGAATTCCTTTTAATACAAGGATACCTATGACCAACTGAACATCAGGAAGCATCTCATCCTTTGGAATTCAGAATTGGGTAGGGTTCACCAAGCTGCAAAATATCTCGGGGGACATGAATACTTTCTTATCAAAACATGTTTCAAACCCAAAGTGGTTATGTATTTTATAATTTTATGGATGATTGAGTAAATTGCAAGTATGTGGCTATTGTTACTCTGTCTAAAAAAAAACAAGCAACATGACCTTACGAGCAGGTGTATTCTCACTTAGAATCATGAGTCATTAAATACAAGCACCAAATAAAACTAAATGATATTAAGCAAACACTGCTCAAAATCACAATGCAAGTTCGTGACTAAGCCACAGTTGGAACCCAGGACTCCTAGTTCTAGCCTACTCTTTAGTCCAAATGACAATGTGCACACTTTGCAGGAGAGGAAGCACCAGAGACATAAATAGGAACCACGACCCAGGTAAAATACTTATGGACAGGTTTTTCCATGTGAGCTATTATGAAGAAGGTCTAAGAAAGGGGGTCCATGTGTATCATCTATTAGCATTCTACCAAAATAGCTTTAAAAAACATGCAACTGTTGTCATCTAGAATAATGACTTTGATCCAGCTGTTCTCTTGCATGTTTCTTCGTATTGGCCTCCATAAGTCATTGCTTCAACAACTAAATAAGTGCAGGGTTATTTTAGCACAGTAGTATAGTCCCATCAAGGAGCCCTAGTGGTACAAATGGTTAAGCACTCGTTTGCTAACAGATAGGTTGGAGGTTCAAACTCCGTGACTCCACGGCAGAAAACACTGGCAATCTGCTTCTATAAAGATTACAGCCTAGAAAACCCTATGAGGCAGTTCTACTCTGTCACCTGGAGTCACTATAAGTCAAAATCAACTCAATGGCACCCAACAACAACAAATCCCTATCTTCTTCCCATAACCATATTAGCATTTCTCCATCATTTTAGGACACAGTTCAAAATCTGTTTCCTAAGACCCATCTCAAGTTTTACCTCCTGTATAAAACTTTCTTGATGACTCTGATCTATATTGGTCTGTTTGCTCAATTCCTACAGAATATATTTTAGTACAGTATCCCTGGATGGTGCAAATGATTAACGTGCTCTGCTGCTAACTGAAACCCTGGCAATCAACTTATGAAAAATCAGCCATTGTAAACCCTGTGGGGCAGAGTTCCACTCTGACACATATGGTGTCACATGTGGGGTCACCATGAGTCATAGTTGGCTTGATGGCAACCAAAGTTTTTTTAGTTTGTGTATCAAATGCTTTTTATAAATATGGTCTAATTCTTCCCAAGTAAATGTTATGTCACCTCAATACATTTAGATATTCCTGCAGAAAAGAGATGAGTTCCTTGATAAATTAAATGACAAAAAAAGAAAGAAAGAATTTGAATAATATAGAATGGAAGCAGTTCCAGAAAATTAGAACCTTAATGATATATCCAAAGTTTTAAAGGGCTGAGTAATTTCTAAATTCCAATTCTTCTTTTTGACAGCAAATAATTAGGTTAATTTGATCTTTTGTCTCTGGGAAATTTTACCTGTAGAATAAAAAGTCCTTTTAGCGTTTCTTTTGCAGATAGGTTAGTCCTTAGTGTTAGAGATGGAGAAGCACGCTTCTGATTCTGTTGTAAACACAGGATTACTCCTTTGTTCTTATTCCTTCCCAGAGAAGCAACTCGGGATAAATGAATGATTTAAACAAACAGGAATACAAGAAGGAAATCTATGCTGCTAGAGATAAGATGTTCCCAATGGATCAGAATGCTAGAATACATAAGAAGCTCTTCTGAAAGAAAGAAATCCTTGAGCACAGGTAGGATACCCCTGTGCCTTCAGATGTGAATTGAAGAAAACAATAGCTCTGCCCTTGGCTCTACCATGAAATTCACTCCAGAGTGCACATCTGGCTGCTGAAGTAGCACTGAGGAAGGGTGGAGAAGACCTTGTGAAGTGCCATCACCAAACATGAGGACCAGACTCATGTGTGTGGTGATCCCTACTCATTAAGCCCTCCACTCACCAAACAGGCATCAGTCAACTCCCAGAGTCCCAAAGTCTCCTCTCTACCCTGTGGGAGGGGCCTTGGTATACCTAAATCAATGCTCGGCCAACAGTAATTTAAAGGTATGGCAAAAACATATTTTAGGAATCAAATCTGAAGAAAAATGTGTTTGGTATGCCTGAGTCACATCAATTTGGGGAGAAATCTGATGCAAGAAGATAAAATGCCAGCTTCAGTAGCAGAAACCAACTGCCACATCAAAGTGCATCATCTGCCTCTCAGTTGAAAACAGGGCAGGCAAGCGGATCTAAAGTGCAGCCCGCCGATCATTTTATGGGCATTGAAGAATGTTTTCAAAGGAACTTATATTGCACAACAGCTACTTACTTTAATGAGATTTGTGTGGTTCAGGCCCTGTAACCTTTGGAAAATTGAAGGGAAGTATAATTGCAAAAGCCACTAAAAACTGTTTAGCTTTTATTGTGAAGCCTATGAAAAGCAGCGAAATACAGCTTGCCATTTATTTGAGTCTCTTTGGTTACACTTAACTCCGACTGCAATTAGGACAGCATCTTTTTAATATGCACCCTGATAAATGGCACATGGTTCACTTAATTAGGATGAGTATTGTAGTGTAGCCCAAGCTTAGTGCAATGCATCGCAATGACACAACCCAAGGTTAGCAGCACACCCACACCTTCTCAGCAGCATACCTGGTCTCCTCCACCATGGAAGTCCAGCAACTGTCAAGAGTGGCCAGGTCTCTGTCAACACAAATATTCAACCGTACCACAATTCATTACTTTAGGCTCCTTTATTGCGTTACAGCTGCCAGATGCTAAACTTTGTATGATGGACTTTAATGTGTGTATTTATCCCTTTCCAGTCCACATGGTATAGATATGGTTTATTTTTGGTCAAGTATTAGTCTGAACCTGAATAAATAACATTCAAACACATTAAAGGTAATTTTTGGGAAGACGTGTTCTTCAAAGAATGAAATGCTCTAAGAAGTGTGGAATTGCTTTATCTTGAATAGGTCTGACCAAACAGAATAGTCAGTGGCTCTATGGAAGCCATAATCATTCGTTGTAGACACAGATCAAGGTTTAGCTCTCTCAGGATAAACGCTTGTCCTTTGAAACAGAAAACACTGAAGAATTTAAGATACCATCATGTGATTTGTACTTCTTTCTGCTTCTTCACTGCATCTGTTTCTTTCACCTCTCAATGCATTTCCACAGAGCCAAAAACATGGATGTAATTTCATTCTATTTTCATTCTCTCAATACATTTTTCATAAAGGGATCCTGATTAGAATGCCAGGCATGCTCAACAAGAAAAGCTTGGTCTTTCCATGCAGTCCTGTTAGATCCCTGGCTTTCTTCTAAGGTTATATTCATATTTTTCCCCATGCTGGTATTTTCCATGTAACTGTGGGTCTATTTGAAAGTACACAGCAGAGCAAATGTTTGTGTTTATATTTAATTGAGGCTATTATCAATGCTCAGTTAATACAAATTAATAATCAGCCATGTTACTGGAGGTGTTGAGTGACTGAGCAGATACTATCTCTTCAATAAAGAGAAAAATTCTGGCTTCAGACATATAAACTATCTCAAAATTTCTTTATGGAGAAGTCACTGATTTACTCATTTTCTAACCTGTTTCAAAATGCAAAATAATGATAATAATAATAATAATAATTTAGAAAATATGAATCTTTGTACTAGACCCAACTAACTCTAATTGGGGAGGGCACACAGTAGGGCAGAGTGGAAAATGAACTGGGTTGGGATCAGAAGGAACTGTGTTTTCCTACAGGCCTTGTCATTTACTAACTGTGTGGCTTGGGGCAAGGCTCATCACTTTTCTGAGCCTCAGCTTCCAAAACAATAAAACAGGAGTAAGACTTCCCATTCCCAGGATTTGAGGACTAACAAACAAGAATATGGCACAAAGAAGGCATTTGGTTTGCGGTGGGTTTTACTGCTACCATGGCTGCTACAATTTCTCCTATTCAAAAATTTTTGTTGCTGTTCCTTTTTCTTTCTGTTACCTGCTTGAGTGTATTTGGCTTTTTGCCAAGACTTTTAGCACAGAATAACTGAGAAGAGAATGAGAAAGCCATTCCAAAGTACTGATATGCCTTTGTCTGGTTTGATGGAGAGCATAGTTGTGATCTAGGAAGTGGAAGAATGAAGGCCTTAAAAATCAGCAAAAGCTGAGATAGAACCAAAATCATGCAAGGAAATCACACATACACATTCCTCCAAAAACACTACCTGAGACACTTTTCTGCTGTTACTAAATTCCTGGCTTTCTAACAAGCCTTATTTTTTCTTTCTAAATTCAAATTTTAAAAAGAAACATTCAGAAAGCAAGTATATTTTAACAATCAAATATAGGTAAGCAATTGGTACCCTTAATACATAAAAACTCACTAGAAATGAGGTGTTTTTGTTTTTGTTTTAAGGAAAAATAAAAGAAGGCCAAGGTCTAAAGCCAGTCTATGAAATTTCAATTATTTCCTAGCCCGTTAGTCTCAAGTTGGCTAATTTGGTTACCACATGTTTAAAAACACAAAAGTTAGGTCATATTACTCAATATTTGCTTGGTGACTTTTTTTTTCTTTTTAAATGTCTGAGCACTTTGGTAAATTCCAGAGGGATAAAAAGAAACCAAGGAAGGCAAAGTTCTGGGGAAAGAGTGACTTCTGACAGAGATTTTAAAAGCTTTCTAATTTTGCAATATTCCAGGTGTGTGGTCCTTTTGGAAGTGCCTCTTGTCTAGGATTACAAACAGAGCTCTGGATGAGGCATGTGCTCTTGCCTTCTTCTGATGGCATTTTCCTTTGTAGTAGAGTGTTAGAGTGTTGTTATTTTGTAAAAGACACAACATCAATCTTGACATTACCAGTAGACATTGGTATCTTCATGTGAGGTAACTTTCACGTATCTTTTTTTTTTTTTTTTTGGTGATTCATCTTTTGGGGAATAAATTGTAATGTCCTAAAGAAAAATTTGGCAAAAAAAAAAAATAGGTTTTTAAAAGATCACTACTGGAAGCAGACAGTAATTAAGGATGTGTTGCTATCATAATTAATGAGTAAGCTCAACTCTTTGAAGGAAAGGAGTGGAACAGAGTCTTGTGCTATTAAAGACATAGAAAATTAAAAGCATTTGAACTCTTGAGAACAGATGCATGATTTTCAAATCCTTATAATTTTTCATTTCAATTTAAAAAGACAAGACATCTGTAGCAGAGAAAGCCACAGGGAATAAAGAAGTAGCTTTTCATCACAATAAGAGAGAAGACAAAGATAATTCTGCAACATTCACTGCCATAAGATAATTCTGCAACACTCACTGCCGTCAAGTCGGATCTGACTCATAGCAACCCCTCCTTGGGTTTCTGAAAGCAGTATCACTACTGAAGTAGATTGCCCAACCTTCATTCTGAGGAGTGGCTGGTGGGTTTGAACCTCCAGCCTTCTGGTTAGCAGTCAAATGTCTTAGGCACTATGCTACCAGAGCTCTTACACTAGGTAGAGTAAATGGAATCCATGGGTGGTGCAAATGGTTAAAATGCTTAGCTACCCAAAAGGTTAGAGGTTCAAATACATTCAGAGGTGCCTCTGAAGAAAGGCCTGGTGATCTAATTCTGAAAAATCAGCCCTCGAAGACTCTGTGGAGGACAATTCTACTCAGACACACATGGGGTTGCCCTGCGTCAGAATCAACTTGATAGCAACTGATTTTAAAGGACAAATGAAAGCTCCCCTCAGGTGTTACTCTGGTCTTTGATGCTAAACTAATCTGAAGACCAAAATGTGCTAAAATGACCAATGTAAAAAAAACTTGGTATTTTTAAGGACTGATTAAGTGAAAGAAAATTAAAATTGTCTCTTAAGAACAAGAAAAGCAAAATGTAAGCAGTAATTCAAACTTTTGACAGTTTTGGAGCAAAATGCCACATTGTAGTAACTATGCGTTTCACTTTTCTCATAGTTATGATATAAATAAAATATATACATTTAAAATGATACAAATGTAACAACTCAAAGTACACACATCCATATATTTTGTTTTAAATTCTATTATGGAGCAATTGCAGAAAGGGCTTTCGATTGGGAATCGAGGAGTTCAAATTCTAATCTGGAAGGGTTACTGAATAAGCCTGCAATGTTAGGTTTCAAAGTGTCCTTACTGGCAAAATTACAGGTTGGATTAGGTAACTAAGGTCTCTTTCAAATACAGTATTTGGAATTGTAGGATTTTTTAAAAATATATTTTTTCAATACCTAGCCCAATAGAAAATTTTAAATAAGTATTCATCTAAGGTGATGATTGCATTGCATTTTGCCCTTTTGTTATTTTTGTTGCTGCTATTGTTTTTTGGGTTTGAGTCTTTTAGAAAGCCTCTGGCTAGATAAAATATTCGATGAGAACTGACATTATATACCCATGCCTGGAGAAAGTTTGGGTCATTGCCGTAATTTCTCTCTCCATGCCTGTCTCTGCTCTCCAAATACAAATGAGTATAAATCTTTATTTTAAAAGAAATTAGTTCACCTATATAACACAATATAGAGAAAAAGAAAACCTGAAAGGTTTCTAGACAATTTTTTTATCATCTGTATTTACTAACCTCGGAAGGAAGACAGGGCCATCTACTTCCGTAGTGATATTGCCTCAGAAACCCAAGGAGAGGTCGCTATGAGTCGGGTCCGACTCGAAGGCACATAACAACAACAACAACAACATATTTACTAACAGGAAATGAGAGTAACTGCATAGTTTTTTTCATTCTCCTACCAGCCTTGACCTCCTGACCATGGGTTGGGTGACAATAGCTTTGCTGCAAACACTGCCTATGTCAATTGCCTAAAGCCAATCGCAAAATTGGTTCCACCAGCAATGGTCAGACTTGATCTTGACCTACACATCCTCTTGTTACCAACTTATTCATTCATTTGAACAAAGATTTATTGAACACCTGCTACATGCCAGGCAAGTGCTGTGAGGAATACAGAGAAATATTACTTGTAGTCTTCCCTCAAGGGGTTTCATAACTGACTTGGGGAAAGATGTCACAAGCACTCGAAAAGTACAGTAAAAGTAGAAAAAAAATATTCTAACAGGCTTGGAGACCATCACAGCCAGTAGTGGGCTGGAAGGAGGACAGACCCTCAGAAGCAAGCCAGAAGACATAGAATGAGGCTGTCCCTGTCAGAATTGGAGTTTAGCAGCCCTGACTCAATTGCACTGTGACTTGTCACCCCATTCACCCTACTCTAATTATGCTGCTGATGGTGACTAACACACTTTAGCTATCTTTCATTTACAGTCCCCTCTTTGGCTTTGTCTCTCTTTGCCTAATAGCACATGCTAGGCCTTACCCCTATCCACTGATTCTTTATATTGATGGCTCTTTCTCCTCCAAGACTTAGTCTGTCAGTTGTTCCCAGGGACCGTCTCTGACCACCAACCAGAAGCAGCCCTTCCTTCATTATTCTCTATCCTAGCATCTTAACCATCTGCTTTATGACACTTACTTAATCTGCAATTATTTATTCTGATTGCCTCACATACTAGATTATGTGCTTTGTCTGACTTGCTAACTGTGGTGTCCGAGCAGCTGGTATCATGCCTGGTGTATTATAAGCGTTCTTCTTAGAACAGCTGAATGAGTATGTGCTTGGGGCAATTCACATTCAGCTCCCAAGCCTAACAGGCCTCACAGGAGGAGCTTCTGTAAGAAACTCTTGTCACACAACCTTTCCTGTTTTGAAGGTTAACCTCATCCTCAGTAGGGCATGAAAATTCCGGGAGCATGTGTTATCCAGGTCTTTCATGCACTTTCTCTGTGCATGACTTTTCATCAGTATTTATCTCCCCAATTAGACTGTAAGCCTAGAAGGCAGAGACTATGAATAAAGTGTGCAGAACAGAGTCCCATATATCTTAGTAACCAAACCAATTCCTGTCAAGTCAATTCCAGTGCATGGCAACCCCTGTGTTGCAGAATAGAACTGCACTCCGTGGTGACCTGTGACCTTTCGGAAGCAGATCACCAGATCTTTCTTTGGCAGATCCTCTGAGTGGTTTCCAACTACCAACCTTTTGGTGAGTAGTCAAGCACTTAACCATTTCCACCACCTCGAAACTCAATCTTCCTCTTACTAGTGCTCACTACTAAGTTTAACACTGATGAAACATTTGGAAGTAGTGACCATCTTTGCTTCCAGCAAAGACAAAAAAAAAAAAAAATCTTGAAAGACCTAACCTGGTACAGCTATTTCTGTGTTCCCACAAATATGTAAGTTTAGCTTTAGGTTCTATTCTCTTCTAATTAGTCACTCCAGTCACTATGTTTTCCGTTCCTTTCACTGGCAATGAAGCTTGGGCAAAACCTGACTAATTCATTCTCCAACATAAGGAACATTACTGCCTGTCAACCACACCTTCCTTAATTACATGGTGACTTCCTCTCCAGGGATATGTGACTACTTCAACTGGTAAGGCAGCTGATGCACTGAGGGCATATGACAAAAAGAAGTCTAATTTGGATGAAACATCCAAAAATCCATGTGGAATAATTTTATTCCACTGAATCATGTCCCCTGTTGTTGAACAGCCCTACAGAGCTCCTTGTTAATAGGTGATTCTGTGTACTGGGAATGGAAACCTATGAGTAATCTGCGTGTCACTGTGACTCATGTCACAGCCACCACTTCCAAATCTCCATCATCTGCAAGTTGGCAAGAAAAATTCAAACTGCTCAACTCACAGCAGGAAGAAGTCAGGATGGAGAAAAGATCTAATAATGAGTTCTATCAATTCAAAAGAAAACTGTAACTAGAAATAGAGGATAAGCAAGAATAAAGACAATAACTTTTTAGTCATCTTGTAGATCAGTCTTTGGTATCTGTTACTAACAAAGCTTCACTGCCAATCCAGATAGTCCTCCTTCCAAATCCTCAGGTCTTTTTTTAAGTTTCCCATATTTTGAGAATTTTCTAAATTTTAAATTGCTTTTTAAGAAGGGTCTTGATAGTTACACATTGAGCCAGCAGCAAGGACAAACTGGAACAAGCTATTATCTAATTCCACTATAAAACTAATCATTTCCCAATCATTGCCACAATTCTTATTTTCTCTGATCCTCTACAGTTTTAGTTACAATAGAACAGGATTTACTTGGAAATTAGTGGATAACTTACTTGGAAATTAGTTATTTTAAAATAAAGTATCTTAGGTGTAAACATGAATATTCTATGGACTCAGGACACTTAAAAATATACTGATTAGGTGAATAAGGAGCAGTAGAGATTTTGGAAAATCAGATTTCATAAATAAGTGTTTGCCATAAATGAGTTAAATAAAGTAAGTGTATAAAAACTGATTTGGGTGAAGGTGGACTATCCTAGGCTGAGGTTTTTAAAATTGTTATCTAAGTAAAGAGAAAAGAACTCAGGTGGAGCAACAGTTTCCCTAGGCTGCTGAGCAAAAGTTGGCCACTCAAACCCACCCAGCGGCTCTAAGAGACCTGGCAATCTGCTTGCTTAAAGATTACAGCCAAGAAAACACTATGGGGTATTTGTACTCTGTCACATAGAGTCACTATGAGTCAGAACCAACTTGATGGCACCCAACAATAACAAAAACAACATCTGCACCTTTCTTGCTATTCAAATGCGTCCTGTGGACCTCTGCTGGACTGCTTCACTTTGTTCTATTTGGTTAATTCTATACTAACATTTTATAGAGGCAGTGGTCATGTCTCCCTTGATAACATCATTAAACCTCTTTCTTTAATTCAAATCTGTCTATTTTGAGGGAATGCTCCTGGGCTAGAAGGATGATTATGATTTCTTTTCCCAGAGATGTTTTTAGAGTCCCTTAGGTCTTCCCAAGGCCAAATGGTACTGAGCTTTTCTGGCCATTAAGCCATTATGGCTATTGACTATTGCCTTTTCTAGTCACTAAGCATTATCAATATAGTTAACTTCTTGATCTGAGAGAGCCTAGTTTTAACATTGAAGCTTATCTTGCATTAGTCATAGCTCCAGACCAAATTTACACAATAGAGATTTTGTACTCTTCCTTACATTTTCAGCAATCTAATATTGGTAAAAGGTTTTCCATAGAATTTAATCAGAAAGGCAAGTTTCTGTAATGATGAGGAAAGACATTCCAGTGAATAGAAGTCGTAGAACCTGGGTTTTCACCCTAAGCCTAGCCTTAAAAACTTATGTGATCTTAAGATTGTCATTTTGCCAACATGGGTTTGCATTTCTATTGTTGTCAAATAAGAACATGGCAACAGATTATTTTAATATATCTTCTTGACTTAAAATTACAAATTACTTTTCAAATACTTGACCAGTAGAGAAATCTGTGCCCTCAAAGAGGTATATCTTGTTGTTGTTATGTGTCGTCGAGTCAGACTCAACTCATAGCGACTCCTTCTTGGGTTTCAAGGCAGTATCACTATGGAAGTAGATTGCCCAACTTTCCTTCTGAGGAGTGGCTGGTGTAAACAATAATATGAGCACTGAGCCATTAGAGCTCCATTTATACACTAATTATCTCCAATTTGAGAATTCATGTATTTAACAATGGTTTAACTGCTTATTATATAATTCCATGGATATGTATTTTTGTAGTCAAGTCTTCAGTGTCTTTGATATTTTAAACAGCATTACTGATTGTCTTTGTTAATACCAAAGTTATTTCAACATTGCATGGATAGTTATTTTCTATTAAATGCTTTTTGATGAAAATGTTTAGGTTTAGTAAATATTCAAACATTTCAGAAGAGAACAAAGATAAAAGGCTTTTATAAAGCTCCGGAATTTTTAAGATAATTTAACAACGAAAGGCAGGGTGCTGAACTTCTGAGATAATTGTGTGTGTGTGTGTGTGTGTCTTGACTTTGTGTGTCAGGCTCATAGAATCCTCAGCTGAAATGGTAATAACAGCGTTATAAAATGAGAACTAGAAGCATATCCAATTTGCTTGTGAAAAGGACCAACCTGTTGTATTGTGAAAAATTTTACTGTTTGGGCTCTCTGTATAGGCCACTAAAACTACTGAGCACTCTCACTATTACCTAGCCCAACACCACATATATCTGGTAACTCACTTTGACATATTATTTTCTAAGTAGGGGCTCCCAAACAATGACTCATGTGAGACCACTGCCAGATGGACTCAGCTGTAAACAAAAATCATATTTTAAATAGATATTTTAAAGGTTTAAATTTAAATAAACAAGCATCACCAAGGCGGAGTCTGTAAGGTTCCAAGTGAAGTCAATTGCCAAATTGTGCTGATTGGTGCAATCAAGTAGTACATCAATGACCTCTTAAAATGCTACATAGTATACACACAGAGAAAGAAGGAAAGGCGGGGGAGAATGAGGTACATTAAAAATGAATCACTGAGGATGGGTATTTTTCTCCCATTAAACTCTAAAAGTTTATACATTGAAGCCATCCCACTAAGACCCAAGTAATATGTGAGCCTTTGGAACTATTCACAGTATACGTTTCAAAGTCCAGACTGAAACCACTAAATAAGTTTTATGGATCCCTCCAGAAAAGCAGTTTCTTGTCAGAGCTAGAAAAATAATGGCACAAAGGATCCAGTAACAACAGAATCTAGGCCTGTTAGTTAGATTCCAAGCTGATGCTTCTTCCAAAAGGAGAGCATCCAGAAAAACAATTTATTCCCCAGACTGAGAGTAAGAGTCTAATATTTAAGATTAAGAAAGGTTTAGTGTGTAGCCTCTTTACAGAAGATTAAGGGTACAGATCTTTTGGTGCAAATCTGTTGACCATTGTATATGTTTCAACTAAGACTATTGTGAAGGTGAGTTTCTGCAGCAACATCACCTGTGGGAGCTCAAGATAGGAGACAGGAAGATGTATGTCACTGAATTTCCAAAGTATATCTTACTTCTCAAGGTCCCTTTAAGAATATAGTACAGTTCAGAAGGCAAGTCTGCATACAGTCCTATACAATGGCTGCAGTGACCAATGGCCAATAAATCAATTACTTCTTGTGTACCCTACTTAACCTTTGGATATGATGGATATTAGGAGTGTGTTTTTTGTGGTCTCAAGCCAAATGTTAACCACAGCCTAAAGGTTTTTAAACGTCAGGATAAAAACTAGAAGTCTGTGTTCCCCACTTTATTCTCAGTGCAGTTGGGAAGAACAGAATTCCATTAGAAAGAGACAATATAATTTTGTTCATAATTTCTGAGAGTTGAGAGGCTGGGTTTTTATGGTGCCTTTTTTTTCCAACGAGCATAAAACACTTCACATATGTTATTTCATTTATATTGCAAATGTCTCATAGTATAAGAAAAGGACATTTAATATAAATTTAGCAAAAAAAAATGTATTATAATAATTTAGTATTATTTAGTGAAAGTAAACAATGTTACATTTACCTAAATAACATACGAAGGAAACCAATATTTAACAACAATTCTGAATTTAAAAATGGTCAATAGTTGAGTCCATTATTTCTACTTTTAATTAAAAATTTTATTTTTAGTATACTTTTCCCAACTCCACTACCCACTGTCATCAAGTCTACTCCGACTCATAGGGACCCAATAGGACATAGCAGAACTGCCCAATAGGGTTTCCAAGTCTATAAATCTTCACTGAAGCAGACTGCCTCATTTTTCTCCCAGAGTGGCTGGTCACTTTAAAATCACTGACTTTTTAGCTAGCAGTCATGTGCTTTGACTACTAGCAACCAGAGCTCCTTCAAACTCCTCTAGGCCATATTAATGACTTTCTTTTCTTAACTCTAATTGCACTAAGTGGTTGAATCACACTATTTAGCACATTGTTACATACTGTCATCTTGTGTTCTTTGTTTTTTATGTATTTTATTCTGCCCTTCCTACTCAGAAGGAGGGACTGCTGTGTATTGGAAATGACACTAACTAGAAGACAGAGCCGTGAGTTTCATTTCCGACTTGGTCATTCACTGTCTTTGAACAAACTCATTCATCCTCTCTAAGTTCCAATTACTTTAACTTGTTGTTGTTGTTGTTATGTGCCATTGAGTCAGCCCCAACTCATAGCAACCCCTCCTTGGGTTTGCATTATTATCACTACAGAAGTAGGATTGCCCAATCTTCCTTCCAAAGAGTGGCTGGTGGGTTTGAACCACCAGCCTTCTGGTTAGCAAGTCAAATGCTTTAGGCACTATGCCACCAGAGCTCCCATTTCTTAACTAGCAAATAATAATAATAAAAGTGCTAATAGTCCTAAGGCCTTAAATAATAACTTAAAGTGTTATTATCAGGCGCAAATAAGATGACTTATCTAGCAACACTAAGCATTTTATAAACTCTGTGAAAGCAGAGGAAATATGCTTGTCTTATATACTTTCCAGCTTCTAAATGTGATATTGGACCAATATAATTTCCAAAGAAGTGCTTAAAAAATATTTCTTAATAACAAATAATTATCAAGTACCTCCTATTTGCCAGAAACTATTGTTAAGGGCTTCACATGGATTATTTCATTCAGTCTTCACAGCAACTCTCTGAGGTAGTGCTGTCATTATGCACATACTGCAGATGAGGAAACTGAGGCATAGAGAATCCAGGGCAAGGGTACATCACTGACACTTGACACATGATAGTTTAGCTGTAGAGCCCAACTTCTGAAATGCTCTGCTCTACTTGATATTCACAAAACCAGTGATTCTGAAAAAAAATGCTTTAGTGTGGCAGAAATTATGGAATTTCCCTCCTAAAAGCTATTAAGAAATGGAAGAACTTTCAAGAAGTGGGTAGGAATTTGTGAGAATACAATTTAAAAAAAAAAACAAAAAAAAAAAACTCACTGTCATCAAGTCTGATCCAACTCCTTCTTGGGTTTCCAAGGTGGTATCACTAGGGAAGTGTGATTGCCCAAACTTCCTTCCAAGGAGTGGCTGGTGGGTTTGAACTGCCAGCTTCTGGTTAGCAAGTCAAATGCTTTAAGCGCTATGCCACCAGAGCTCCTGAGAATGCATTAGGTATGTTAACCCAGAAACTGAAATAAATAGACCAACTATTTTAAGTTCCATTTATGGGTTACCATCATGGTTTTCATAAGAGGTATTTTCTCCAGAGAAAGGTTTCTGAGTCTTTGATTTGTCAAACATTGAGAATCAAAGTTCCAGCCTGGTGGATAGTTCTCTTTTTCTCCCCAATCAACTAGTTACAAATCCCTCTCAGCATCGTGGGAGCATAAATCTGATCATCCAAGAGGCCAATGGGAACAAGATAATTGCATGGATCTAGTACCCATCCATTATACGCAGCATCATAAATCACTGAACTGCCACAACCTCAGCTTTCTGGAATCTCCAAGTTGTTTAAAATAATCTACTATTGCCATATATGGGAGAGCCATATTATACTGTCTTTGCTGTAAGTACTATAAAAATAAAATTAAAAATTCCAGTGCTTACCCTTCAGAGGGTGCTTGCTCATTTGATAGAACAATGGAAAATATGAGAAACCAAGCCAAAAATTGATGTCTTCTAACGTGAACACAGAAAAGTACCTCAAGCTTAGAAACTGGCTAGCAGAAAATTTGGAAACAGATACTGGTGATGGTTGCACAATATGATAAACGTAATTGATGTCACTGTAAGAAATGCTGAAATGGCAGATGTTTTGTTATAGATATATTTAGCACGAATAATTTTTTTCAAAAAATTAAGTTGGTCAATTCCTTTTTTTCTTTTTTTCAAGTCCTGGTGGCACAAATGGTTAAGCACTTGACTGTTGATGAAAATTTGGTGGTTCAAATCCACCCAGAGGCACTTTGAATGAGAGGCCTGGTGATCTGCTTCCATCAGGTCACAGCCTTGAAAACCCTATGGAGCAGTTCTACTCCACACACACGGGGGTTGCCATGAGTTGGCATTGACTCGACTGACTTTAACAGTTCCCTTTTCAGTCCTTTTGTGATGAATATTACACATGTTAGAAGAAATGTAGGTCTGCTTTTCCCTCACACACAACCATCACACTGCCAATTCCACAGGGAGGAGTCTGATAAATGTATAGTTTTTGAGTGAACCAAGCAAAGCATTTGGCCTGAGCAGAGATGGAATGATCAGATGCCTACAAATTAACTGAGTTCATGCCCAAGACTTATATGAGCCTCTCAACCATAGGGCTCAAATTAAGTTGCAGTGATGACTCAATTTAGATTTCCTATCCTGCATTTTCATTCTACTCATTGGAATATGTTTCTTGAACATTGACTGCCTTTTGGGTACATAAGATCTGTGGTCTTCATCCCCACAAGAAGCTCACCATGTAGTGAGAAAAGCAGACGCATAAACAAGTAACTTCAAAAACACATTAAGTAATGGAGGGTCATACACTGCAACTCTGTGGCACAAAAGTGAGATCAATTGTATCATAATGAAACAAGTTGCCATCAAGTTGATTCCATCTCATGGTGAACCCGTGTGTGTCAGAGCAGACCTGTGCTCCACAGGGTTTTCACTAACTGTTATTTTTGAAGATTGCCAAGTCTTTCTTCCAAGGCACTTCTGGGTGGACTCAAATCTCTAACCTTTCAATTGGCAACTGAGCACATTGCCTTTTGCACCACCTAGGGACTCCAGAGTCACAGAAAATGTCACACATTTTTGACCAACAGAAAAAGACTATTTGTAATGAATAAAACTGACTGCCATTGAGTCGGATCCAACTCATAGCTACCCCTCCTTGGGTTTTCAAGTCAGTATCACTACGGAAATAGATTGCCCAACCTTCCTTCTGGGGAGTGGCTGGTGGGTTTGAACCACCAGCCTTCTGGTTAGCAGTCAAATGCGTTAGGCACTACGCCACCAGAGCTTCTTTTGTAATGCACAGACCAAAGTTATTAAAGGTGGTATTACTTATTTCTAACAGTGGATTTTCACCTTCTGTATTCTTTACAATAGCACTATGAGAAAGGCAGTCTTCTTGAGAAGGCCCAGTTGGTAAGTGGTATAACCATGGCTCTCTGGGGTTTCTGCAGCTGAACATGTGGGAGTGTTGAAGAGAGATGAAAGATGCAGCCATAGGGCAGCTGGGCCAGGTGGTAAAGAACTTCTTACACAACACTAAGGAGTTGGGACTTCATTCTCCAGTGCAGGAAAGTCAGTAGCAGGTTCAGCAGAGGAGTTGATGACAAGAGCAATTTTGTCTTTCACAAAGGATCTTGGTATTTGCACGGAGCTTGGTTTGGGTCTGGATATGAGACAACTATCAATGCTTTGTAGATTCAGAAGGTCAGTATTTATAATATGGTCCTGTCTTGATACTTTTAGTGGTCACGGTTCTCCTTGAGACCTCTGATTCCTGAACTTCGTTATAATATTGTCCATCACCTCCTACTTCCTCCCATGTCTGGGCCTGTTTTTAATGCTTCTTCATATCTTTCTTTAAATCTATGAAGTGTATGTGTATCCACGTTATTAAAGAAGCAGAGTATAAGTTCAGAACACAGGGTGAATAATTATTTTGATGTATAGGAGCACTCAATGGTAAGAAAATATATATCCTAAATGTCCACATACCACTCTATTAGGAACCTAAAGTAACACAATATTCTATACCAATTGAATATAGATCCATCCTCCAACATTTCACCCAGGAACTACTGGAACTTCCTGGGGTCCTAGGGAACCTCCCTTTAAGCAAGCTCATTTATGAAAAATAAAGATTTCCAAAAGTATAAAATCATATATAGAAATTTATTTTAAAAAATTGACCATTGTCTGCTTTTAATCACCAAATCCACTGGAACATTTAAAATGTGATTATATTTATATGAAAAACCCAGAAGTCCATTCATTTGCACCTTGAGTCATGTGGTTATTTCTGAATGTATTTTTACATTGCTTCATTTTTAAAGATAGTAATCTGAATTCAGATCCAAGCAAGCTTGTCTCCTTTTGAGCCCAGAGGAAACTTTATTACTGTCCACTTTGCCATTCTCTAGCCCTTTTCACTATAGGTTGTTGTTATTGCGTGTCGTCAAGTTAATTTCATCTCATAGTGACTCTACAGGACAAAATAGGACTGCACCATAGGATAGTGGTGTGGTGAAGGGGTTTGAGTTTGGCTACTAACCAAAAGGTCAGCAGTTTGAACCCACTAGCCACTCCATGGGGGAAAGATATGACAATCTTCTTCCGGAAAAAAGATTTTCAGACTTGGAAACTCTATGGGGTTGTTCTACTGTGTCATATAGGGTTATTATGAGTTGGAATCGACTTTACAGGAACAAAATCTTCACAAGAGCAGATTGCCAGGTCTTTTCTCCCAAAGAGCAGCTAGTGAGTTGGAACCCACTATAACTTTCCCTTTAGTCTTCAGACAGGCAGCTTCCTTGAGAACCTCTTTCCCAATACAGTTTTCTGTGAACTGAATAGAGAGTCACCTTCTTGCCACTTATCTGGAGAAGCTGTGTGCAAACCAGAATGGAGAAAGAAGTGAGACACACTTATACATGCAAATAATTCCTTTTATTTCAAGGAACCAAGCATTTACTGCTCTGAACGGATTTGGTAAAAGAATGAAAATAAAAAATAAAATCTTATTAATGTTTGCTGGAGAACCAGAAAAGTATTTTCCACAAGAAAATCCTTTCTTTACTAAAATTGGCAGCCGGACGGCCTGAGCATTTATCTCCTACATAGAAAGTGCTCTGTCAGGCAAGCTGTGACTAACAATAAGCTGAAAAACACGCCACAGACTTCCACTGTATTTTATTTGGCAGAGAGGAATTATTCCTCACCACAAAGTATTTGCAACTGGCATCAGTGAAACAAGAAATTACAACCTTTAAAAGCCCTATTTATCATTAGCTGCAAAAGTGCAGACTTCACCGTCAATTACTCTGACAAAGGATTACAGGCCATCAACACCGCACACAGGATAACAACAGTCTTGGCGGCCAACAGGCCTTGCTGAAGGGAGGATTAGAAAGTTAATAGCCATAGGCCCCTTTTCTGGAGAACCCCTCACCTTCCTCACCCACCCCTCACCCTTCATGGATTGACCCTCCAGTCCCTAACACTCTAGCCTCTCACAGTGGCCAGGAGAGGCTGGTAGACCCAGCAAGCTGTCAGTGACGTGTTATGGAATAGTTATTTTCAAAAAAATTATCAGCCCAATCAAGTCAGCAGCAACTTTACTCCAATTTTACTCTGAATGTATCCTGTTGATAAGAATGGAAATTACAAGATTGATTTCTGAAAGCTAAAGAAATAATGTGATGTTATTACTCTGAGCTGCTTCAAGAGGCTAAATGATCAGAAAAATAATGAAATTTCAATAAGCAAAAGGTCTCTACTGTGATTCTAAAACAACCTGCCAAACCCTGATGTGGCCTATGTGTTTTTGAAAGAAGCCATTTTGTATTTCACTGAGGCATTAACCCACCTTTAAATGATTTTATTCCTTAGGAACAGAAAAAAAAAAGACTTATTTTGTTATCCAATTTTTAATTTTTTAAAAAATTACATAGTTACATACACTTAGTTAGCTTTAGTTTTCCAATGAAGTTTAAGTTTATTATCCATATTCCTGATAATGCTGCCAGTTAGATTAATTTAAATCATTGTGGAGTTTCTCTCAGAGGCATAAGCTTATAGATTAATGTTATTATTCTCTTCAATATTTTTGTTTTTATTGGCTGTACTTGTCTCAGGATACAAACATTTAAGAATTCATGAGAATGAAGGGAGCAAACATAATATATATAAACAACTTGTAATAAATGATGATGATGAAGAAAATGGCACTATGGCACTGATGTTGGATAAAGAAAGATGATGAAGGAGGAATATGCAGTATTATAGTTATATTTACAAAAATTTTGTAAAGATATACAAGATACATATATGTAATACATATTTTTAAAAGATGTCAACTACCTATATGGTACATTCTTAATTATATAAAATAATATTCATTAAAAAAAATAAGAAAGACTGGAAGGAAATAAATCAAAACGTTAAGAGTAGTCGGGTCTGAGTGGCACAGTGATGGATTTTTTTTCCTTACCTTCTTTTCTGTACTCCTTTTCAGTTTTCTATGGTAAGCTTGTATTACATTTATTACCAGGGGGGAAGAAATGGGAAAAGTGAATACAGACAAGGGAATAACAAAATTAAAATAGTACACAGTGCTATAAATAATACATGATGATTATGAATGTATGAACTGCTTTCACTTATAATGTTATAAGCCTTCAAGGAAGATAAAGATTCCCATTTTGCAATAAGGAAACTAAAGTTCAAAGACAACAAGTGATTTGCCCGATGCAAATCAGTTAAACGTCACAACCGAAACCATGACACAGATTATTTTAGTTCTAGGCCCACTTGCTACCCACTTTTCCTTGCTGCCTCCTGCACTGTGTGTGAGTGCGTATATGTGTGCACTCAAGTGCACATATATGTTCACAGTCATATCATTTCTGCTAATGTGTGTTTGAGATCTAGGTCCATTCCCCTAAACTCTCTGGATTAGAAAATATTCCTTCACATTCTTAAAAACAATTACAAAGCTATCACTTGTGGATGCCCTCCTCCAAAAATCACAGGACTTTGGATAGCTTTATTTAGCTCTATTAGGTTCAAAGAATGTGCCAGGCAGATTCTCAGTCCAAAAATAATCTCCTTTTATTGGGGCTCTAAATTAACTCATGGAGGAGTGAGCTGAGCTAAATTAAAGCTTTCATACAGCAAGGCCCAGGGATTTTTACTGAGTGGTAAACGGTTTCTGTCTCTGTGAGAACTTTACTGTTTCCTTCCTCTAAGAGAGGCTGTACTTAGATGCAAAGAAAGTAGCTCCAAGCAGATCTGGGAGAACTCATTTTATTTGACAAAAACTCTTAGTTTAAGCCCCCGGTGAGGAGCATTTAAAACTTTATAGGTTTTCTTAGCTTTTAAAGTAATTTGCATGTAAATAAGGGATATCAATCTCAAACACAAATGGCAAAATGTGCTCTTTGCCTTTTTTTTTAACTGGAAAATTGGACTCGTAAGAATCATTGGGTTATTTTTACTTACATACGACTTCAAATAGCTTAACAAATCTTAACCACATCCTCTCTGGACCCCTGGCTGCACCTTATGTTATCTTTTCATAACTATGGAATACTGTGGTACATTCCCCTCTAAGAATCTCACACTAGGGAACTGGTAGTGCTAAGGCATAACATATGATATTGGATTCAAGGTTGCCTCTTTTTCTCTAATACAGACGTGTCACTGCTAGTCACGGCTAATGATGTGTTTACCACCATTCCTGCAGTGTGGGGTAACACCAACTGAGTTTTCAAATGGTCATCAGACAAGCACGTCTGGCTTTCCATATTGCCATCTGGCCCTGGGACTTTTTCATATGTCACTCTCTCTTGGGCATCCGCCTACCTTGCACAGTGAATGAGTGACCAGTGCAGGTGTGAGGCATGTGTTGATCCTCTCTGCCTCTTTCTCTACTCATTTTTTGACATGCGTGTCACTATACAGAGAGGAAACTAAAGTGTCAAAATCTTTTATGTAGAAGTCTAGAGAAGATTAGGGTTCAGGACAGTTGAGGGGAAAGATGCAAGTTCACACTTAACACAAAAAGAAATGTGAAAAAGAGAAAGAGAGAGAGAGAGAAAGGGAGTGTGTGTGTGTGGATGTGGGATGAGAAAGCCAGAGAAAGAGTTCTCAGAGATGTTTTATGGGTTTGAATAGGACTGGGAGTTGATGTTTGCAAATGAAAAAAATTCAAGGCCGGCAATACAGAGTTTTGGTCCTGACTTATTGAAGAAGAAAATACTATTTTTTCTAGCTGTGTTAGTGACACATGGACATATATTCCCAGCACAGAAGACTGGACTTTCCATCCCAGGACACTTAGTCCTTGCTGAGAGTATATGAATACTCACTACACAACACTAGCATCACGTGTTTTCCATAAAGATTTTGGTAAAAGGAAAAAGAAAAAGGAATATCTGATTAATTGTTAAAAGTATGTACTATTTATATAGCAGCTTACTTTGAGTGGCAACCATGAGAAAGCCATTGTGTGTGTTGTGTTATATGCCATGGAGTCGGACCCAACTCATAGCGGCCCCTCCTTGGGTTTCTGAGGTGGTATCACTACGGAAGTAGATTGCCCAACCTTCCTTCCGAGGAGGGGATGGTAGGTTTGAACCGCCAGCCTTCTGGTTAGCAGTCAAGTGCCTTAGGCACTATGCTACCAGAGTTCCTAAGAAAGCCATTGGTGGAACATTAAAAATAAATAAATAAATTGCCATTGAGTTGATACCGACTCATGGTGTTCCCATGTCTGTAAAGCAGAGCAGCACTCACTCCATAGTTTTCAAAGCTGTGACCTTTTTGAAGCAATCACCAGGTACTTCTTCTGAGGTGCCTCTTGGTGGGTTTGAATCACCAGTCTTATAGTTAATAGTCAAGTGGGACAGAGCACCCAATAAGCAAGGTAAGCATGTGCTTACTTACTAATTTGAAGTGAACAGTTTCATATATTTTCCACTATATCTGTAGTGAAACTGTTCACTGCAGATTAGAAAGTAAGCACAAGTAAACCTGTGCTTACCTTGCTTACTGGGTAATCTGACACTGGCCTTAAACATTGTATCACTCTCCTTGAAACGTGTAATTAAACAGTGATTCGAGTGCCAGACGCAGTTCTGTTGACTATTTGGTTGATCTTGTGCAAATCACCTCAGTTTCCTCCTTTTGCAAATTAGGGGTTTGGAAGGACACCCTCTCTATGTCCCTTCAGCTCTAACAACCAGTGCAGTACAGTTATCTCATTTGTCCACACTAACATAAGATGCCTTACAGGTCAGGCCTCCAAAAGCATCCCAGTGAACCTTCCCCAACATCACTGAGGGGCTAGACTCTCTCCCATTCCATGTTCTTGCAACTACCAGCAAGGTCAGATCACCTCAGTGTCTCTCCCAATGCGGTGGACTGTTAGACTTGCCAGTTTCCTAATTTATTACACAAAGAGGCTGAATGACCAATTACAATTGATGCCTTTAGCCTCCTCTTAATTTCTAAGTCTACTGTTATTCTAACAGCAAAAAAAAAAAAACCTTAGATATTATCATGCTTTTAATTTTTATCTATAGGAACACTTCAAGCACAGCTGTTACTCATTAGACTCCAGTGGCTAAAAGCATTTGGTTGCTATAGGAAAAGGAAAAAAAGAAAATCAGTAAAGTTTTATTTACAGTCTGCTTTCATTGTGAAATAGTAGAAGTCCTTGCATCAATAAAAAGAAATGCTTGGTACTAAAAGCACAAATATGCTTTCTGAAAATAGCAGTAAATACTGTGGGCTCATTTCCCAGATTTTTCCAAGACTATCCCAGTTTTATCTTCTTGTCCCTATAAGTTAACTCATACTTCTTATTAATGCTTGAATTGTGTCCCCCCAAAAATGTGTTGTAAATCTTAACCCTTATATCTATGGATATAATCCCTTTGGAGAATAGGGTTTTCTTTATGTTAATAAATCCATAGTGTAGGACGTACCTTAAACCAATCACTTCTGATATATAAAAAGAACAGATTAAACACAGAGGCAAACAAGCATGAATGAGGGAAACAGAGATGTCATGTGGAGATCTCCAAGGAACTCTGAGAAGAATCCTAGAGAAGCCCAGACAAGGATTTGTCCCCAGAACAGACAGAGACTTCCCCTCAAGCTGGTGTGTTGAATTTGGCCTTCTAACCTCCTAAACTGTAAGAAAATAAATTTCTGTCCTTTAAAATTACCCACTTGTGGTATTTCTATTACAGCAGCACTGAGAAACTAAGACCTTTTAGTTCTGGAATAAGAAAATACTATTAGACAGGGGTTTGTTGTAAACAAGTATACATATTATGCATGCAGCCATTCATACATGCACACACACACACACATACAGAGAATTTTCATATAACCTTTGTAAAAATAATTCCTACCCTACAAAGGAGACAGCTGTTGTGTGCACTCCCTATCTTTGAAAATCTTTAAGCAAGACTGGATGCCATCTGCCAGTAATGCCAGAGAAGGAATTTCAGCTCTCAGAATAGGTTTGATTCAATTGCTTATAAGATCTCTTTCAACTCTGAATTCAATGATCCTGTTAAGTTACTGCTTTTTCCTAAAAAATAGACCCAACCCTTTTACTGTGTTTCATATGTTGGCAGGTACTATTACAAACACAAGGGAGAAACTGAAGCCTTATGGTGCTGAAATTTGGAAGCATTTGCACCTGGGATTTTGGATACACTTGCACCTGGAAACCCAAGTATGTGGTAATAACATCCTTTGTGGCAGCAACTTTCCTCCAAGAAAAATGTAAAGTGCTTTAGCAACCACAACTCTGTTTCCCTCATGGATTCTCTGTGGGGTACTATGAGGTACAGTACTATTCCTATTTCTAATGAGCAGAAAATATATGAAAATTCTGAATCAAATATGTGTAAATAATATGAAATTACTGCTCCCAACCATTTTAGTTTATGGGCACAAAACTCACCTGAGTCATACACTGTTGTTAGTTGTCGTCAAGTCAGTAAGTCAATTCCGATTCACGGTGACCCCATGTGTCAGACTAGAACTGCTGCATAGAGTTTTCAAGGCTGTGACATTTCAGAAGCAGACTGGCTGGTCTGTCTTCTGAGGCAGCTCTGGGTGGGTTCAAACCACCAACCTTTGAGCTAATAGCTGAGTGTTCAACCTTTTGCACCATCCTGAGACACTGAGTTTTATACTATTGTAGACTCATTGTCTTGACACTACATTTTACCTTCTCCAAATCAGATCAGATTTCTCATAGAAGAAATTTCCCTTGATTCCATTTCACACATACATCTACTCTGATTCAAGATCTGAACTTCTCATCTTTTCATTTAATTCCCAAAGAAGTTATAAGTAATATATGACACATCAACCCCTTCCCCTTCATTATACTATCCATACTATCAAACTTATTGTTCCTAAAAGTTGTCATTTTTAGAGGCTGACTGAGCAAGTTTTCTGAGCAACATATATTTTCAAATTATTTATGATGGTAATTGTTGAGCTTAGTAGGGGGTAGAGGACAGGGAAAGAGGGGGATCACAGCCTAGCAAGTAAGTCAACTGTTGTTCTTTCCTGGTCCCCTTCATAAGTAAGGCAGTACTGCCATATCAAATATCCTGTTTCCTGAAAGCCTGCCTCTGAGCTTGGTATGTGCAGGAAATTACATCACAGCAGAATTCAGTCACACTGACCCTAAGTGCACCCATATTCTAGCATTTACCCTCTGACCCCATCTTCCTTAATCACATATGCATGCTGTCTCTATTCTCTATAGTAATATTTAGAACTTTCCTGCAGCATTTTCTATTTTGCGAGTCATTTATCAATACTAATTTATCTCTTCTCGCCCTCATTCCTTTGAGAGAGAGCCCTGTGATTAGTAATAATAACAAAACCATGGTATTTGGCTTTTCTATAGCTTCTGTCTCTTGAGAACTCTACAAACATTACAGCACACTTAGCAGTCTCCCGGAATGGCTCAGGTCACAAAAGGAATGGAGAAGAATGCTATGGCTAGACTAAGTAGAATAAATTGGGGGTTGAGTTGGAACTGAATCAAGATGCTGGTGTTAACATGCCTCACTATTTAGGAAAAGTTCCAGGATCACTTCATGATGAAAGCAATAAGACTGTCAAAATTTGCCTGGAATATATATAGGATTAGGCTAGCTCCTACAATTTCCCAAGGTGCCTCTGGGTCAAGGGCTTTCTGCAAAAGGTAAGCCTTTTGGATTATGTAAAAATTCCAGAAGTCCCAGGTTCATAAAAGTGTAAGAAATATGTGTTTCTGTGTAAGAGAAAGAAAGAATTAATTAATGTCATGGATTTAATTGTATCCCTCTCAAAATACGTGTTGAATTCCTGGTCTTTGTACCTGTGGATTTTATTTTGTTACATTAATGAAGTCATACCAGCATAGGGTAGATCCTAAACCTAATCACTTCTGAGTTACAAAATGATCAGAATAGATACAGACACACACACACACACACACACACATAGAGAAGATAGATGCCAAGGAACACCAAGGATTGCTGGTAGACCTAAGAAACTAGGAGAAGCTCACAGAAGGAAATGACATGGCTAACATCCTGATTTGGACTTTTACCCTCCAGAACTATGAGAAAATAAATGTATGTTCTTTTAAGCCACCTACTTGTGGCATTTCTGTTATGACTTGTTGTTGTTGTTGTGTGCCATCGAGTCGGATCTGACTCATAGTGACCCCTCCTTGGGTTTCCGAGGCAGTATCACTACAGAAGTAGATTGCCCCATCTTCCTTCCGAGGAGTGGCTGGTGGGTTTGAACCACCAGCCTTCTGGTTAGCAGTCAAGTGCCTTAGCCACTATAATGACAGCACTAGGTAACAAAGACAGTTACTTAGTTGAGGCTTTCTCTCCCTCACTTTCACCAGGGTTCTCTGTTGAATCCATTTTAATCCTCAATATTTGTAGATTAACATTTCTTATCTTGAGAAAAAAATAAATGATTCTACAACTAAGATAGATCTGGTTCTTAAGTAATAAAAGAATTTAGTTTCCTGAAATAAAACCAGCTTTAATTCTCTATTAAATAGATTCAGCAACTTAATCACAGTTAGGTGATTCTTGAAGAAGCCCTGATGGTACTCCTCTGCAAGTTGAAAGGTCAGCAGTTTGAACTCACCAGCTGCTCCTTGGGAGAAAGATGTGGTTGTCTGCCTCTGTCAAGATTACAACCTTGGAGTTGACTCAAAGGCAACGGGTAAGATGACTCTTTAACTGCCATCTAGAAAGTTGGCAACATTCTTAAAAAATAAAGTGAATGAAGGAAAGACATTCCAACAGACTCAAAAGCCCCATTTATTGGGGCTTCTAGGTTCTTCTGCTTCTGAACTAATCAAATTAAGACTTAATTAGAAATATGAAGACTATGGGGAAAATATGAAATAGGAGTCTTAACACATACGGTTTTACGTCAATTATTAGGAAGGACTTCCTAAACCTGAGCAGTTGTTAATGTACATGCATATTCTTTCCTGGAGAGCTAAACCTGAATAGATCCCACTGCAATTTTAGACTGTCAAGATATAAACAGCTTCTGAATAACATCATTTGTTCCTCTTTCATAACATCACTTTCCACTTGAGGCTATGTTTATTTGTGTACATACTTAATCTACAGTTTAGTTTCTAGATAGATCCACAAACTCTTAAGCTTCTTGAAGGACAGGGAACTTTGTATCCCTGAGTGCTAACACACTATCTTGCACACAGTAGTTGTACATCACATGTTTCTTGAATAAATATGTAATAAAGCACAAGGGTTAATGTTTTCTTGTTCCACATCAAATCCTTGGGACTGCACTCCTTTATTTTTCATTCATTTTCAATGCTACCTTTGTCACAACATGTGAGAGTAGGAGAAAAGGAGGAGGAACAGGAGAAGGAAGGAGAGGAGGGGAAAATAGGAGAAAGAAACAATAGGGAAAGAGAGGGAGAAAAAGAAAACAAGGGGAGGAAAAAAGTGGAAGAGGGAGGAAGGGTGAAGGAAGGAAAGAAGAGGAGGTGAAGAAAGGAAGGAAAGAAATTACTTAGTTGATGTCAGAATCCATTTGAGTGGATTATATAAAAACAAGTTGGTTCTCATTACTTATGTAAAGTTGACCTAATTGAATCCATCAACAGTCTCTAAAAGATACTAATATACATTTCATTCCTAGATTGGCTAATGTACATTTTTTAACCCAATCTTTGTTTACTTTCTAACAAACAATCCACCTGCTTTATTTCATTCATTCGTCCAACAGCTATTTGTGGAGCAATGATGTTCCAGGGCCCACCTGTGATTGGCTCTGAAAAATCAGGGGAGAGCAAAATATGTCCCTCACTTGACAGGTTTATGCTGCTCTCTCTGCAGCCACCTAGAACCCAGATTCCTGGTATTATCCATCCCTGAATTTTGTGAAGGACCTTTTCATTACATCATCCTCTCTAGACTCTTCACATCTGGCTAGACAAAACCTTTAGTACCTTTCGCCTACAATCCTAAAGTCTAATCAATTTACCTCTGGCCAATTCATGTATCCCCTGTTCTGATGGCAATCAATCATAGTGACATCAAGCCAATTTACTTTCTACTCTTTTACAATTTCTGAAATTTCCATCTCTCCAAATAGCTTCGAAATTTTATTTTATTCATACTCCCAGAATCACTCTTGCAGGATCTCTCTGGCACAAAACCCAGGTGGCCCATATTTATCTATCCTGAATCGATAAAAGCATTTGAGTGTTGAAATCCCAATCTAAATTATAGTTACTTTCATTACACAAATTCTCACATGTTGAAAAGGGTAGAGTTTTGCCTGATGTGTATTTTCAGAATCAAAAACTAGACTACTAATAATAATCAATAATTGTGTTTATGACTACAAGTAAATGTTAAGATCCAGCCAACGTTTCTATATGCATGTACACACACACACACACATTCTCTTGGCAAAATAAACTATTACAAATAATTTTTCCCCAATCTATTAACTGATGAACAAGCAAGCATTCATCTTTCACTATTCAGGTTAGAGTTCATATCTTTTGTGAAGTTTCTCCTTACCCATATGACTGACAGCTCCACCCTTTGTGACCTTCTATATCCTGCCTTGACCCTTACTCCCTCCTAGAACCCATACACATTCCTGATTAAGATCTTCACATATCTGCTTCTTCTAAACTATAAGTTCCTGGGTGGCAGGAACCATAACTTACTTGAAACAGTAGTCTAGTGCTTATTGCAGTTCATGAAACATAAAAGGTACTCAGTAAATGTTGAATGAATGAGAGAAAAAAGGAGGAAGGGCCTTAAGTATAATGAAATACTAAACAAAATTGTTTAGCAGGATCTAGAGATATATGGAAGCTCTTGACTTTTCCAAGTGATATATTATCTGGGATCTGTGGTGAGAATGGTGTTTTATAGAGTCACAATGCAGTCTTTCTCAGCCAAAATGTAACCAACTCTGTAAATTTAGTTTCCCCCCACCCCCACTTTTTTGTTTTTTGTAACTTTGTCTATAGCCCTCTCAAACACACACACATACACAGTATCATATCTGATCAATTTTCTCTTCAGATCTCCACATTTTCATCTTTAATTATGACATAATCCAAAGTCTGGGTCCCATGCACCCACACCTCACCCATCTTGTCACCTGGTGTCCAAAACAAAGAAAAATGCCTAAAAAATGAAGATTATTATATTTTTTTAACCAATAAATATCAAGTCCTGGAACCATATACTGAAAGTTTTTTTAAAAAAAATCACATTCTTCTAGGCATAGACTTAGGGTCGTAAGTATTTTAAAATGCACAACATGCCTAAAATGACAGGCTTGTCTTCACTAATGTCTTCACAAAAAATACAACAGATGTTCTCAATCTTTTCAGTCCCACAAATCCTCTGCCCCTAAAGGCTCCAAGTTTTAGAAACTTGTCTACCAAATAAACTGCATTTTGTCCTTTGCATTAAGTAAACACAAAGTTGCCACTCTGAGATACCGTCTAACCTGTGATGGCCAGGAATATCACTGATAAAGCATTCATTCAACTCTTTAACAACTCACAGCCATTTAACAAGAACTCAGCAAGGCTCCACAGAAAGAGCCATTCTAAATCAATATCAATCCAATCAGAATTTAAAATCTTGAATTTTTTTGTCTGTAAAGAGTAAATACACATATTGTTGTTGTAACATGCCGTCAAGTCAATTCTGACTCACAGTGACCCTACAGGTCAGGGTAGAACTGCCCAATAGGAAGCAGAATGCCACATCTTTCTTCCACAAAGCAGCTGGTAGATTCAAACCAATGACCTTTCAGTTAGCATCCAAGTACCTAAGCATTGAACCACCAGGGATCCTTGTAAACATACAATCTTTTGAAATTAAGAAAAGTCCTCTACTGTTGCCCACCCCCCAAAAAAATTGGGGAATCTGAGATTGGCAACTACTAAATTAGGAAAAAGTATATCCAAATAGATTAAGCACAATTCAAATCACTAATTCCTGATGGAAATGTCTTGAGTATCTACTTTCAGCTCAGCTTATCTTTCACTTAATTTTTAAATGTGCTACTGACTGTTAATGTATGTTGATAATGATAATTTTATTGTCACAGAACTAAAAAATAAAAGATACATAAATAATAATTTGAATTTTACTTGAACCTGAATGTCAGCTGAATTTCAATAATAAAATCAGCAATTATACAGTGAAGAACTAGGAAGCAAAGAGAATATCTCAGTTAGCAACTCCCAGTCAACAGTCCTCAGAACAGTGATAAAGTTTTCAAGGTTTCCTGATAAAATGGGAGAAAATAAGTAAAATATAGTTTTTTCATAAGTTAAATATATTCATTTATTTGAAATTATAGCCATTTTATTATTATAGTGCTGTAATACCTATTCTTTCATGAAATGATATTATTAGCAGATGTTAGTAGGTTTATTTACTTACTTGGCTAAATAAGTGTACTCATTTTTAAAATAAAATTTTACTGGTAAAAAAAAAAAAATTTCTAAAGCCTGGATAACCCTAAGTGTGAGTCTGAAATTATTTTTAAAGAGCTAAATGTTGGAACATACCTAACTTTATGATGGCTTTAAGAGCAATTTTTAAAAATCCAATTACTTTTCCAAATGTATTGGTTAAACGAAGGCGATTTTAAACACTAGGAAAAAAGTCATACCTTAATTTTCTGTCACAAGTATAGCCCAATTCCAGAGATATATATTAGGAACATGTTATGTTTTTCTGACCCACACTGTGCTTTAAGTGTTAACGTCTCCATAAATTCTTATTTTATTCAACTTTTTGTGTCCAAAGTCAATAAGATGTTTTTTATTTTAGGTCCTAAAATCTTCATGTTAATAGATACAATCATAATTGTTGTTGCTGTTGTTGTGTGCATAATAGAAAGTTATAAAAATGGATTTAGAGGTCACACAGCAAGTAAATGGATAGATAGCTTACATGCTGTGACTTCTAAATCACTCAATTAAGTTACATATTATTTCTCCATAAAAGTTTTCTTCATGCTTAACTTTAAGAAAAATCTAGTTTACTCTCCTACTTCTTCTCATCCTTGCTCTCTCTTTCTCTTTCTCTCTCTTTCTCCCCCTTTCTCTATCCACGTAGTTCTCTGGATTGAGTAGAAGTATTTGGTCACTTGCTCTCTGACCTGAGAGTCTTCCTGGGACTATATATTCATTTTAAGAATGAGTCCCTTTAGTTACCTAAAGTGTCCTCAGACCAAATTGTTTCCAGATGTTTACAAATATTTCAAGGAAATATCCACACAGTTTTTATGGCTGAGGGATAAAGGATTCCACAATGTCTGTTGAATTGTCAAACAGGGACCAAGCCCTTATTGTAGATTAACTTCCATTTGGCAAATATCTGCTGCGTGCCAGGGACAATGCAAAGTACATTCAATCATTATCTCATTTAATGCTCACAGAAACCTTATAAAGGAGTTATTATTATTCTCTTTTTTCTTTTTCTTTTTTTTTTTTTTATTTTCAGAGCTTGTTTTACATTCAACGTATATTATCCTCATTTTCAAAAAAAAAGAAAATGATGCTGAGATCACAGAACTTCACAGGAGTGAGATTGGATGCCACACCAAGTTCACATTCCTAGTCAGCACTCCCTACTGCTTGCAGAGGGAAGCTCTTCTACTGTTGGCTTCACACAGGAAAGAAAGGAAAGAATTCACAGAAGCTGTGAGACATCTTTGCACAGCCAAAGAAATTGCTTTTAAGAGACTAGAGAAAGAGGCTTGTAGACCAAGAGCCCTTCTTTAGTTCAACAAGTACCTCCAATAGACTTTCTCACAGAGTATAATTTCAAAAGACTGACAGTGACAATGCCAAAATTTTCTCATTATTTTAAACCAGCTGTCGAGTATGAAGTTTTGAAATTTACTTGTTTGGTGTTTCTGTTGTTCTTAACTCACAGTATTCTGACTTGTAATAATAATAATAATAATAAAATCCTTAATGGTCAAGGCAGGGGCAGATTACTCAATTAGCAAAGTAAGCACAAGTAAGCTTGTGCTTAGTTATTAATCTAGTGAACAATTCACATTCATGAAGCCCATGTCAAATTGTTCACTATATATTAGTAAGTAAGTACAAGTAATCCCGTGCTTACCTAGTTTACTGGGTATTCTGTCCCTGTCAGAGATTGTAAATTTAAAAAGAGGCTTTGATTCTGTAGGAAGGTGCTATACCTAGAAGTAGAATTTTTGATGTGGTGAAACAATGTGATATTGTTCACTACAAATTAGTAAGTAAGCCCAAGTAAGCCTATGCTTACCTTGTTTACTGGGTAACCTGACACTTGGTCAAACTGACCTTTATTTTAAAAGTTTATTATGGAAATCATGCTTTTGTTTTGAACATACAGTTTCCTGAAGAGGCTACTATTAGTAGAAGTCCCCAGGCAAATACAAATGGTTTGCTCTCAACTGCTAACCTCAGAGTTCACAGTTCTAACCCACACAGCAGCACCACTGAAGAAATAGGGCTGGCAATCTGCTTCCATAAAGATTGCAGCCAAGAAAACCCTATGGAGCATTTCTAATCTGTAACAACCCATGGGGTGGCTATAAGATGAAAGTGACTTGAAAGCAATGGGTTTGGTTTCTTGTTTTATTAATAACAAGGCGCTCTGCTGACATAGTGCCTAAGGCATTTGACTGCTAACCAGAAGGTTGGCAGTTCAAACCCACTAGTCACTCCACAGAAGGAAGACAGGGCAACCTACTTCTGTAAAGATTTACTGCCTCGGAAGCCCAAAGGGGGTCACTATGAGTTGGAATCAATAGGAGAAAGTAAATGAGTTGCATTTGGGTCGGAAGGTGAGGAAATGTCCAAATAATTCTTGTTTATTCTAACTAATTGAGAGAAGCATAGTATAACTGTTTACATGGCATTTACGAAGAGTTAAGGAGTTCTAGTGGCTCGGTGATTAAAATATTTGGCTCGTAACCAAAAAGATGGTAGTTTGAACCCACCAGCCACCCCATGGGAGAAAGACGAGACAGTCTGCTTCTGTAAAGATTTACAACCTTGAAAGCCCTATGGGGCAGTTCTACTCTGTCCTACAGGGTCACTATAAGTCAGACCCCAAAGGCAGCAGGTTTTTAAGAAAAATTTGTTCCAACCCCTAAACAAAAGTAGTAAAAAAGACTTCTGTATTTATGTTTAAATAACATTATATAGTCTCTGCGTTTCCATTTATCCAAGACTTGTACATTTTAGTTTTGCATAAGGAGCTCTGGTAGCATAGTGGCTAAAGCACTTGACTGCTAACCAGAAGGCTGGTGGTTCAAACCCACCAGCCACTCCTCGGGAAGGAAG
>NW_006921631.1:1008022-1013260 GCF_000298275.1 Orycteropus afer afer
GCATAGTGGCTAAAGCACTTGACTGCTAACCAGAAGGCTGGTGGTTCAAACCCACCAGCCACTCCTCGGAAGGAAGGTTGGGCAATCATACTTCCGTAGTGATACTGCCTCGGAAACCCAAGGAGGGGTCACTATGAGTCGGGGCCGACTCGATGGCACATAACAAAGAGTTTTGCATAGGCATAATTTCCAAACTTGGGTAAAATCAGAAAAGGTGTATCCTTTCACCATTACTTATTTAGGAGCTCTGGTAGCCTAGTGCCTAAGGCACTTGACTGCTAATCAGAAGGCTGGTGGTTCAAACCCATCAGCCTCTCCTCGGAAGGTTGGACAATCTACTTCGGTAGCGATACAGCATGGGAAACCCAAGGAGGTGTCACTATGAGTCAGGTCTGACTCCACGACACAAACCACAACAATAACATTACTTATTTAATCCACATACTGAGCAAATGATCCAAGAAACTGGACTATATGAAGAAGAACACAGCATCAGTATAGGAGAAAGACTCAGTAACAACCTACGATATGCAGATATACAACCTTGCTTGCTGAAAGTGAAGAAGACTTGAAGCACTTACTGATGAAGATCAAAGACTACAGCTTTCAATATGGATTATACTTCAACATAAAGAAAACAAAAATCTTTACAAATGGACCAATAAGCAACATCATGATAAATGGAGAAAAGATTGAAGTTGTCAAGGATTTCATGTGAAATGAAATTTTGGAATGTGGATTTGGCTTGTGGATCCACAATCAATGCCCAGGAAAGCAGCAGTCAAGAGATTAAACAATATAGTGCATTGGGCAAATCTGTTTCAAAAGACCTGGTTAAAGTGTTAAAAAGCAAAGATGTCACCTTGAGAGGTAAGGTACACCTAGCTCAAGCCATGGTATTTTCAATCGCCTCATATGCATCCAAAAAGCTAGACAATAAATAAGGAAAACTGCAGAAAAATTGATGTATTTGAATTACAGTGTTGGCAAAGAATATTGAATATACCATGGGCTGCCAGAAGAATGAACAAATCTGTCTTGGAAGAAATACAGCCAGAATGCTCCTTAGAAGTAAGGATGGCAAAATGCCATCTCACGTACTTTGGACATGTTATCAGGAGGCACCAGTCCTTAGAGAAGCACACTTGGCTGTCTTGAAATTAAACTCTGTGAAAAAGTCCATTGGAGGTACTTGCTTGGTAAAGTAGTGGGTTGGTGAAAAAGAGAAAGATCCTCAATGAGATGGACTAACACAGTGGCTGCAACAATGGGCTCAAACATAGCAAGGACTGTGAGGATGGCACAGGACCAGGCAGTGTTTTCATTCTGTTGTACTATGTGGACGCTCTAAGTCGGAACCAACTTGACAGCACGCAACAACAATTTCTAAATGTTTTTTGTTTGTCAAAGTGTAGACTCTCTGATAATGAAGTGAAGTAACTCTGGAGTGTGCAAGTTAGAGAGACATGTCAATTACAGATTTTAAAGGAATCCCCCAAGTGCGAAATCCATGTGCAGGCAATTAAGAGGTACCTCTGTTCTGCCAATGGAGTTGACTGCATTAGCTGCTGCAGCCGCATGTCTCCCACCTAAATGTCATCTATTCATTGCACCTCTTCCTCTTTTCCCATCAAAAGTTACCCCCGAAGGCTAGAATTTGAATCAGTGTCAAAAATCACTGACTTTGGCAAGTCACGTTTTCCATAGACCCAATTCTCAAGGCACCACAGAACTCTCAGACTTTTGACCTTGCTAAAAACCATGGGGTTATTTGAATAAGAAATTTTCTTCTACCCTCTTCTTCCTTTCCTTTCTGCTTCCTCCACTCTCCATAGCTCCTTTTAAAGAAAAGTTGGGCAATAGGTTGTAGAGCTGCATGTTTTGCCCTCTTAGGTTTGTGGTCCTCTAAGCCAGCAATTTTTCCAAGCTGCCATTCTCCACTCACCAGACCATATTTTTTAAAATATCTGGAACACAAACAGCAACATGTTTTTTTTTTTTGTACTCTTGACTAAAAGTCTAGCTGTCTTTTTTTATTTTTTTTTCCCCTAATGTGATTTTGCTTCAGATCATTTTTAGGTGAATTTAATATGCTGGTGAAAGGTGCCAGATTGACAGCCTCAGAGGTGGAGGGGCTGTATTTTTAACTATAAGAGGGAGAAGCAATGTCAATTACTGGCAAGGAATCCACAAGTCTCAGTCCTGAGCCTTGGGAGAGTTCTTGTGAGATTGAACAGGACATGTCCAAGAGACTACACTCAAGTCCCATTCAAATGCTGCCTCCTCTACAAAGTCTTCCCTCAAGCATCCCCACTGGATATGATAAATTTGACCTTTGAACTCCTAGCAGTTTGTTCTTTCTCATTATACCAGAGCTTTATAATAGTGTTGACCAGACGTCAAAACCATCTACAGCCTTTCTATATCACACCTCTCAAGACTTCATGATTTTAAAAAAAAAAAAAAAAAAACCAAGCAGGCATTATCATTTCCATTTTTCAGATATACAATATATAACAAAAATATACATTTTTCAGATACACAGTGCATGGTACACTTAGGCAAAAGCAGAGGAAGAATTGAAATGTAGATTCTCTAACTCCAAATTTCAAATTATTTTAGTCACATTCTATCAAAATTAATACTTTTTAAACTTCCAAGTCTGAGTGAAAGCACTTTAATTCCCAGAACATCTTCCCTATAAATGTGTCTTGCAGATTGCCTTACTAAATCCCCTGGCTTCCACTCAGCCTTCTGAGGACTGCTGAGTTATTCCTCAGTCAGCTGCTAGTCCAGACCTGAGTCACTCTTTGACAAGACTTCCCAGGCTTGAGTCAACTCTGACTGGCCTTCCCAGGCCACAGGTCTTACTCACTTCATACTGTTCCCTGGGCCTTCGCGCATTGTGAGATGTGCATGACTGGTAGTTTCAGCCATAACTGGTATGAACTGATATATTCCAACCTGATTTCCTCTGCTTCTTTTTTCAGTTCATTAATAAGACTTCATTCAATAGACACTCAGATGAAGGGGATAAACCTAATAAAACCATACACACACAGACACACAAAAGCATTGTCCTAAAGGAAATAGCCCAACCTCCGGGAAAAAATAAAATTCTTTGTATTAAGAAATTAATAAATTGATTGACTCTAAATCGTGGCTTAGAAGTCAAGAGGCTGTCATCTTGTCCCAAGTTTCAATTATATAAAGATCCAGTTTTTCTTTCTAAATAGTGAACTTCTTTGTGTGGTTTGCTTAATAAATTGCCAGATTATTTGGAAAAATCCTGAGAAGGGTTGGAAGGTTTAAAATGCTGAGGAAGACAAAATAATGAGGTATCCCTTAACTGTGTTCCACGGTGCTGCAAGCCACCAAATGCCTAAAATATTTGAGGTTCAACATCTTCATTAAAAGCAACACGTATCTACTCAAAAGTTTTTTTTTTTTTTTTTCTGATAGTTTTCCACTAGTGTTTTCTTACAGGTTCAAAATTCCCACAGTCTAAAATCACTTCAGGCTCATAGAAAATTCCATCTGTAAGGAACTATAAGAACAGATCTGATCAAACCCCAGCAAAATAAAATGTGTGCCTTGGAAAAGAGAGGGCAGACTTGAGAAACAGGCATGTGAAATGAAAGAGAGGACAGAGTTAGGGTTGTCATTGAAGTTTTGAGCTGAGAGACACCTGGTAGTTTGAGATTCCACTGAATAATAGAAAAAAGGGGAAATGACAAGCTTGAAGGAGTAATGATCTCAAGATTGAATATGTCCAAAATTACACTGAATGTGAGCTATGTGGGACACAATGTTAGATTCATCTTGCCAATTAAATGGTTGGCTCTTTGGCCAGAAGCCATGCCATATATGCCTTTAGCATCATCCAAATTCTTGGCTGAAGACAATAAATAGCTGTTAGCTGAATGGCAAGTGGTAGGTGAAATTGTCTGATTTCATCTTATATGAAATATGATTAATATTAATATCCCTTGTTTGGAGAGAAGGGCTGACCTATTTCTCGCCCTTTGGCTTCTTTGATGTATACACACTAAATAGAGGAAGACTCAGACTAGGAAATACAAATAAGTACTTAAGTCACTTCAGTTACACAAGTCTTCAGATATCTGAACTCTAGTCTTTAGTCCTGCTGCCTTTTAATGTTCTTCTAAATTACAAAGAGGCTGCTTTTCCAGGACATAAGACAAAATCCTTCCTTTCTGGCAAAATTACAGGAGGTACCTGAATTACAGGCTCTAACTTTCAAATAACAAATGCAAAACAATTGCTTCCATTTCACACCCAACCACTCCCTCTCCTGTCAACTTCTTCCAATGAGCCCACCATTAAAAGCCTTGGGGTTTTAGAGAAAACGTGGGTCCAGAAAGAGAGACAAGGTGAGGCTAAAGTGAGCACCTTGGGTGAACTCACTTTTCCTACACCAGGTAGGTTGTTCTTTAACCAGTAACCAGTTGCCATGGAGTCAGCTCCAACTCACGTGATCCCATGTATGTTAGAATAGATCTGTACTCCACAGGATTTTCAATGGCTGAACTTTTGGATGAAGATCATCAGGACTTTCTTCTGAAGAACATCTGGGTGAACTTGAACCTCCAACCTTCTGGTTAACAGCTGAGTGAGTATGTTCATCATTTGTACCACCCATGGACTCCACTTGTTCTTTACAACATATAAATAGATTGGGCCACTCCCTGGTTTAATTTCTCCAATGACTTCCCATTGCCATTACACTTAGAAGATAAGCTCACTGTGGCCTACAAGATCTCTACCACCTGGTCCCTACACACTTTTCTGAACTCATCTTCTACCAGATTCCCATCACTTGCTATCTTCTAGTCACACTGAACTTTTTTCTGTTCCTTGGACATGCCAAGCTTATTCCTTGGCCCTTTGTACTTGCTGTTGCCTCTGACTATGAGGCTTTTCACATGGTTAGCTCCTTCTTTTCATTCATATCCCTCCTCAAATCACTCTGTTTCCTGTATAGAGGTCATCATTATTCATCATTGTATTATTGAACTAATTGCTTACTTTTTAACTTATTTTATTTTCTGGTGAAAACATACACAGCAAAAGTTTCAACAATTTCTATATATACTATTTAGTGAATTAGTTATTTGTTTGCTCATTGATTGTATCTCTTTCTCAACAGAATGAAGCTTCATACACTTCCAATGCACTCCACAAATGATTAAATACAAAATAAACAACAGCTAACTC
>NW_006921631.1:1013360-1050173 GCF_000298275.1 Orycteropus afer afer
GCAAAGCTCATGTCACCAAAGGATCCCAGATGGGCTTAAAGGCCTGCAACTCAGCAGTGCTCTTTGCTGTAGAACATGGTTCCTTATGTTCACTACTATACCCCAAGCACATAGAATAATGACTGGTACATGACAGGTGTTCAATATATATTTATTGAAGGTAGGAAAGAATGAGCGAGTGACAGAGAAAAAGAGTAGAATGAGAGACTATTCTGCACACATAACAGGCCTAAACCTAGGTTGCCAACTTTGTTTTATCAGTGAATCCAAAAAGATGGAGGTATGGAGTATCCAGGGTTATTGTCTGTTCAGACAATGATAATTCAGGACACTATGTCCTATTTAGGAGCTCTGGTAGCATAGTGCCTAAGGCACTTGACTGCTAACCAGAAAGCTGGTGGTTCAAACCCACCAGCCACTCCTCAGAAGGAAGGTTAGGCAATCTACGTCCGTAGTGATACCGCCTCGGAAACCCAAGGAGGGGTTGCCATGAGTCAGTTCCGACTCAACGGCACGTAACAACAACAACATGTCCTATTTAGTTATTGTCCTGTGTTTATCTTTCTTACAGAGAACTAGAGAACACCAAAACCACCTTTGCCAGAATTCCTAAGAATGAGATGTATTATGACCAACAATATAAAGGATGGTATGAGAGCACAAAGGAGGAGTATTTAATTCAAGCATTGGGGTTGGGGGGTGGTAAATGTTGGAGAAAGCTGCCCAGAGGATAACTTCATCTAGTTCTAAAATTTGCTTAGCACTATTCCTATAGGAAAGAAAACAAGGAAGAACCACCCCTTTCCTTTCACCATTGTGCCTAATAACCACGTCCTCTCAGGATGCAACACTCTGGCCACTTCCATCATCACTACAATTCATCTGCATTACAGATTTACTAGTTGTTTGGAGACTGACCTGGGAGCCTAGTCACTGTTTATAACATTGCATCTGATAAATAAATTTCTAATTTTAAACAACCAAATTAGAAATGGCTGTTTGAATCTTTCTCACAAAATCCTAATCTTAAATTAAAATTATATATATATATATATATATATATATATATAATAATTCCCATAACAGGAAAGAACATAATCATAAATGCAGAAATTTTAGTTCTGTCATTTTTTACTTTTCAAAGTTTTACAATTCAGTATTAGACCTGACACAATTTAGGAGATTGGTGCCACCTGTGAAGTATGGTAGATCCATCTATAACTGATTGCAAGATATTGCTACTGTTCTCTTTTCATAGGATTATAGCTCAGAAGGGAGTTCTGGCAGCATAGTGCCTAAGGCACTTGATTGTTAACCAGAAGGCTGGAGGTTCAAACCCACCAGCCACTCCTCGGGAAGGAAGACTGGGCAATCTACTTCCATAGAGATACTGCCTCGGAATCCCAAGGAGGGGTTGCTATGAGTCGTTATCAACTCCACGGCACTGAGTTTGGTTTTTGGTTTGATAGCTCAGAAGGGTGAGGTGGCATGATCAAAGTCACACTTTGGCAAGGGCCATAGTCAAAATCAACTCCTCACCTTCAGGAAAACTTTCTGACTCACGCCAGTTTTTTCTCTAGTCCTGTCTTCGAACTGAGTTCTTCATTCAAATTCACTGAGCCTTATAATTCACCTTAGTTGTGCTTCTTACCTATCAACAAGGTATCCAATGCCATCAGGGTGTTTTCTTTACAGAGATATAATTTTTGAAGGATTATTTACCTTTTTTCATCTGTAATCTCAGAGTTACCAGAGTCACAGGAACTCTGTGTTTCAATGAGTAGGTGCCACAGAAAAACCATTCAACTCAACCATCTTTTTCCATCCTTCTAGACATTGGAAGAAAAGTGAAAGAAAAATGGAAGATGATATACTAGAGGAGTCAACACAAACTCTAGTTCTGTCACTAACTAACTTTGTGCCTTTGGGAAAGTTGCTAAGCCTCTCTGAGTCTCAAAGTTCTATTTGTAAATTGGAGTAATATCTACCACTAAGTATTGTGAAAATTTTTAAAGCATAAGTTAATATAAATTACCCAGAACCTTACCTCCATAATGGGTGATTACTAAGTCTTATTTCTTTCTTTTAGCTCCCTTCTCCCATTGAGAGACCCACAGTTAAGGGGTGATTTCTGAGCCACAAGGTCAAACACAAAGAAACAGACTAATCCCAAATTATCTTTGTTTTCCCAGAAACCTTTTTTGTTTTCTCATTGATACACTTTATATTCCCAAAGGTTTACAGGAAGAGAGCCACATTTTATAGTTGAGTTATAGAAGTCAATGTTATGTGGGAGATTTTCCTTCTATGAAGGTGTTATACATGCTGCTCAGAAAACTACACTTATCCAGGAAGCTCAGCTGTGTATGGTAACTGTTCTCCCAAAAGGAAAAGTCACTGAGAAGGTGAATCAGTCTGGATAACTTTCAGGACAATCACAACCAAAACCAGCATCTGCAATCTCTGAAATATGGGATGTTATGACACTTGGTGAATTACTTCTGACGTATTTAATTATGCAACAACAAGATTTGCAGGAGCATAACCACATATTTCCCCTGGGTATGCTGCCAATGCACTCCACAAATGATTAAATACAAAATAAACAACAGCTAACTCTGCATTATGAAGTTGTAATTCCACCAAGGGGGCTCCAGTGATGTCATAAACCACTAGAGCAAAGCTCATGTCACCAAAGGATCCCAGATGGGCTTAAAGGCCTGCAACTCAGCAGTGGTCTTTGCTGTAGAACATGGTTCCGGGGGAGCATTTCCTCTCCATGTTTGCCCCTTCCTATCTCTTTAAGGATTCTCCTTTCTTGTCCTCTTTCACTGACCTTTCTAAAAATCACACCAGTCATGCTTTTCTAAATGTAGTTCCTTTCAAAGGAGTTAAATAATTTGTCATTTAGAAGGTTATTTTCCAACCCCCAAACACTAACCCCCACTTTTGGACAGTAGTCTATGAATTACATATACTTTTCTATTAAAAAATTATGCTATTTAATAGAAAATCCATTTAGGACAAGAGCCGTGAAGCAGACCTTAAGAAGGGATTGTTGTTGTTGTTGTTATGTGCTGTCGAGTCGAATCCGACTCAGCGACCCCTCCTTGGGTTTCTGAGGCAGTATCACTACAGAAGTAGATTGCCACATCTTCCTTCTGAGGAGTGGCTGGTGGGCTTGAACCGCCAGCCTTCTGGTTAGCAGTCAAGTGCCTTAGGCACTACGCTACCAGAGCTCCCTAAGAAGGGATAGTTGATATATAATTTTAGTATGTACCAAGCCTGTTGTGTGCCATGGAATTGATTCTGACTCATAGCAACCCTATAAGACAGAATGGAAGTGCCCCCATAGGGTTTCCTGGGCTATAATCTTTATGGGAGCAGTTTGCCAGGTCTTTTTTTTCTTTGGAGCTGGTAAGTTCAAACCATTGCCTTTAAGCATGATAAACTTGGATATATTATGTTGAAATTTCAGAGACAACCTTCTCACAGGCCAGTGTGTATTAAAAAGTAAATGGAAAACTTTCTCACACCAGTAAATAAAATTGCATAATTATTAGGAAGATTGTGTCTCAGCAACCATTTGAAAGTAAATCCATTGCTAAAAAAAAAAAAGATGCAAAATACTATAAAATAACTTCTTAAATGTGACTTAATTTTATTTAAAAGTTCACTTATATTTGACTCAGCATGTAGTGTCCTCCAGGTTCGTCCACATTATGAGGTGGATTCCTTATTATTCTTCAATGTTGCATAGTCTGAGTCCACTAAGTCCACTATTATATTATATTATGCTGTCATATCCATTATCATAAAACATCAAGGAAAGGGTTATCCACAGAAAGAAACATTCTTTGATGGCTACCAGGAATGGGAGGGAAGGGGAGGAAGAATCACTAACTACACAACAGAAACATACCAATTTGGATGATGGGAAAAGCAATTTAAAAAAATATATATTTTATTTGTACTTAAAGCTAAAGTTAAATTACAAATAATGGTATCTTGAGATAGATGGGAGCTCTGGTGACGTAGTGCCTAAGCATTTGACCGCTAACCAGAAGACTGGTGGTTCAAACGCACCAGCCACTCCTCTGAAGGAAGACTGGGTAATCTGCTTCCATAGAGATATGCCTAGGAAACCCAAAGAGGGGTCACTATGAGTCGGAATCAACTTGACAATAGATTGCTACATCTTTGACATACCCTCTTTTTTCTAAAACCAATCATCTGAAATTAGTCTGAATTAGAATGTTGACATTTTCCAATAGTTGCTTCAAACTGCTTTCTCTTTATGTAAAGTGCTTAGAATAGTGCCAGGCATCCAGTACATATTATATATATGCTTTTTTTAATTTCTTACTTGTTAGTTCATGAACTCATTTATTCAATGACTGTTTATGAAGCCACCTACAATGCAAAAAGCACCATGATAAGTGTACTGAGGAATAAAATGTCTGCCCTTGTCTTCAACACTGTATACACCTGGCTGGAGAGGGAAGGCTGACACTCATAAAGGGTTAAATAACAATGGAATACACAAGATACAGTGGCTGTCATGAGAGCAGACATCATTCTGTACAGAACTACCGTGGGAGAAAGTGGCCTAGAGAAGTGTTTTCAAATATTAAAGTACAGAAAAATCACCTGGGACATTTAAAATGCACATATTTGGGAGATTCTGAGTCATTAGGATATGGATGGGACCCTGGATCAGAACCTTCAGTTATTCTGATGTGAGTACAAGATTCATACTTTAATAATATACAGAATTTGATTGTAAGCACACTAAGGAAAGAATAAGAGTGTAATCTATTATTATTTCTCTTTATCCCTTTTCTCTAAATCATTAGAAATGAACTGCATGTGGGGAAGACACAACTGGAAGAAAGAAATGAGGAAAACAAGATCCCCAGGACACTTTTCTTAGACGAGGAAGGACTCTATGTTCTCTAAAGGAGAACAGTATCCCAGAGCCATCTACACCCCAATGGGAGGCTTTACTCCATATCAAAAAACTACACAGCATTTTGAGCAAACACACACACACACACACACACTTCCCCTTGTCAGAACTGATATTCCCAACCAACCTGTGATCCTAATCTCTGACTAACACCCACTTAGGAGCTCTGGTAGCGTAGTGCCTAAGGCACTTGACTGCTAACCAGAAGGCTGACAGTTCAAATCCACCAGCCACTCCTCGGAAGGAAGATGGGGCAATCTACTTCTGTAGTGATACTGCCTCGGCAACCCAAGGAGGGGTCACTATGAGTCGGGTCCTACTTGACGGCACATAACAACACAACAGACCACTAGCATGTTAGTCTTGCAATAAACCTGTCCATTTGCTCCACATGTGGTGACTCATATTCTCCACATGTACCGTAACTCTTAGCCATGCTAACCTATTAGATAAGAATACAAGGGAGATTGTTTTTTTGTTGTTTTGTTTTGGCAAAAAAAAAATGAAAAGCCCGGGATGCTTCATGATACAGAAATGCAGTCTGCCATGGAGAGGTCTACAAGAGGTATAGATAAAAGAAAATACTTTCATATACACAATACTGCATTATCAGTAATAACAAACGTTAATCTACAGTGGATACATGGATAGGACAAGTGATCAGGTATGATTAGGCAAAAGGGAATATGTAAGTTTGGTAGATGATATTTCTACATGCGTATCTGTATATGCTATAAGAACGTCCATAATAGAGGTAACAGAGAGCTAAATTATGGTAACTTCTTAGCCACAGCCAAACACCTCAAGGAAGTGGACTCACTGGGCAAAATAATGTGCTGTATAAACTTTCATCACCCAAATCACAATTTGAAATACCTATCTATATATATATATTTCTGGTGATGTATTTGGCTGCTAACCAAAAGGTCGGTAGTTCAAACCCACCAGCCTCTCTGCAGAAGAAAGATGGCAGAAGAAAGATGACACAGTCTGCTCCCATAAAAATTTATAATTTATAGCCTTGGAAACACAGGAGGGCTCACTATGAGTCAGAATCAACACTATGGTAGTGAGTTCAGTTTGGTTTGAGCCATATATATATATATATATATATATATATATATATATATGTAAAAACTCACTGCTGTTCAGTCAGATCTGACTCATAACGTCCCCTCCTTGGATTTCTAAGGTGGTATCACTACGGAAGTAGATTGCCCAATCTTTCTTCCGAGGAGTGGCAGGTGGGTTTGAACCACCAGCCTTCTGGTTAGCAGTCAGATGCCTTAAGCACTATGCCACCAGAGCTCCTATATATACATATCTTTCATATATATATCTTTCATATATGTATATATCTTTCATATACATGTATATATATATATATATTTATATTTATATATCTTTCATATATATGTATGAAAGTAATGCAGTCTGCATGTGTTCCAGCCTTATCAGATTTCAAAGCAATACATATGTAAGCAGGTCACATATCAAATTGAGGGCAGAATTTTTACCTTATTCAACTGGTTGGGAAATCTAAGTTGGCAAAAGAATAGTAACTTTGTGTATAATCACAGTTAAAGTGGTGAGTTTCACTCCTAGACAAATAATTAAGTGAACCCCACAGAGACCTCAGTAGAGCAATAAAATAGTGCTATGTTAGAGCCATTATACAACAGACTTTAACATGGTTGGTCTCCTGGAAACTTACTGGCTCTATCAGGTCTGGAATGAGAAGTCTTGATACCCAGTCTCTTAACCATATGTCATATAGTCATCATAAAATTCAGTGGTTAAATTGAGAGAGAAGGCTTTGTCTTCAGACACTCTAAAGTGTCTGGTGGTGAATGAAGGAAATGGAATCATAAAAGGCTGGTGATTTTTTATGAAAGACTGGTGCCTAAAGGTTCAAAGAGATTTACATTACTGTTTAATGCTAACGAAAGGGAAAGTGGTCTCTAGGTGGATGACCATAGTCAGAAACTTCAGAGCAAGCTTCTGGCTCTTCCAGAAACTTACGGTATGGCCTTATGGGTGGTACCAAAAAATCTTAAGGTATGAGTTTCTGGCTGTGGATAACAAACGGATGTCTACTTAGTCACTCAATAGATGAAATGCTTTAAGAGTATGATTTTTGGAGTGTAGGAATAGTCCTTCTTTCAGTGGCATTAAATGGTTTCCAACACTGATTGGGAAACCACATAGAACATGTATCCAAGCCTGGAATAAGTAAAAAACGTGTGGAAGTTGGTTGGGAGTAGGAAAAGGGCAAGTATTTACTTTAATGTTGGGCACTTTGCTTACATTATCTCATTATTCCAACCAACAAAGTTGTGTGGTGACTATTATGTATAAGTTTTACACATGAAGAAATTGAGGCCCAGAGATTTCTCTAAAGTCAAGTAGCAAGTACATGGTGGAACCATAATTTAATACAGAACTCTGATTACAACATAAAACTCTTGTAAACTCTTAATGTCTCTGAATCTAAATGAAAGATTATCATTTTATCATAAAATAACTCAGTAATTTATATAAGCAATTGGGAAAAAGAATTAAATAAATGAGCAGTGTGAGTATATTAATTCAGTTGAAATGATTGTACTCTAAGGCCTACCCAAACACAGCCTGAATTTCCTGGCTGTCCATGGTAGCCTTCAATTCCCAAAACAAACAAACAAACAAAAGAAAACTCAAAACAGTGAAGAAAACAGATTGTCACCACCCTGAGAAAGGAGGATGTTGGAGCAAAGAAAAAGGAGAGAGAGAGAGAATAAAAATTTAACTATAGCAGTCCATATATTCTGAGTAAAAACGATCATACATGGAAAAACCTCATCTTCCTGAGGGAAGCTAGGAACAGATTTTAACAGCAAAAATGTGCAGTGATATTATTTTCTGTTTCTCTTGTCAAAAGGGATTCAGTCTTTGAAATATGTCTAGCAAAACTTCAGATTTTATTTCATGATTAATGAACTAAGTTACATTTTATTTCTTAAACGTGTTGAGGATTCATCCTGTGGTCTTCCCCCAATCTTGATGATTAAAGCTGCTGAGCAGCACATCTGGTTATAGGCAAAGAGCTCTCTGGGTGGTTCTCTTTCTTTCCTGCCTTAGAAATAGGCAATATGGGGAAATGCAGAGACTTTTATTGGGCAAGTGTGGTTTTTACTCTTCAAAAATGGTGATTTCTCTCCCTTCTCCTCTCTCATGAAGAGAAAGATTAACTATCAAGATATATTTAATTCATACTTTTAAATCTTTATTCTCCATATCTTTATTCAACATTTTCCTTAAATAAAACATTTGTATGATATCAGACAACTGATAGCATGTCAGCGTGTCTGGGAATGATTTTTAAATAAATTTCACAATAATAATGTCAATTTTCTCTGTAAGTATCACTTTAAATAATGGACTGAGATACTCTAGGCTTTTATATCTATACAAATGCATTGTCTTTGATTTTTATCAGTGCTTTTCCCTTTGTCAAAACATACTACCATGTCCTAGAATATGTCCCTTTTTTTACATGATCATCACTTAAGGAATTCTTTTGCTACAAAAGCATGTTTGAGTGTTAAAACAATCAATAAGGGGAAATTCAAGATCCAGGGATCCACAATAATAGAAATTTTTCAGTGCCCTACAATATTTTCTCCCTTACTCATTTTATTGAGCTCTTCCTTGCAAGACTACGTAAAAGCTCAAGTTTTGAGCAATAGTTCTCTAAACTGCGGTCTGTGAAGCTCCGTTAGGTACAATGCACGTTTTTCCACATTTCAAAAAGGAGACATGTGCTCATGTCTAGGGAAGGTTCCCAGCTAGAACAAGCAAAAAAGAAAGAGAAACTGTTTACTCTGAAGAACTTTGCTTCTAGGAATGTATCCAATGGAATGGAGATGCCGGGAAATAACTTTAATGATGCTACAGCTCTCACAGTCCTTGGAATACTTATTTGTTGTCTGTATGTTTGTTTGCTTGATTTGCTAATGACAGTGGGATAAATGTGTGTTTGTTTCGGCTGGAGAAGCACAGTCTTTAGAAATGGGACTAAAAATTCCTCCCTTAAGAAGTAAAATCAGAAATCAAGAATGTTAATACACTATAATCCAAAAGTGAGTAAAAAAGAAAATACTGTAACACCGAAATATGTCAAGGTGCTGAAATAGTGGTTGTTTTACATCACCATTTATTTTTTTTAACATAAAATGAAACATTTTCTAAAATTAGTAGGAATTACACTTTAGCATTGCTCTTAAAATTTAAAAAATCACTTGCAGATAGAGATTCCAAAAACAGTAAAGTCACACTACATACAAAAAAGCCACACTTATTTAATTCATTTATTATATGCAGCTATGCAGTGTATAATATACAAAAAATTTAAAAATGTTAAAAGTCTCTAATCTTAAGAAAAATGTTAAAGTGAATTAACAAGCAAACAATACTTAGGAAATAATTAAGCAGTACTTTGTGGAGGCACTGCTTATTTCTGGAGCAAGCACTGACAAAAGGGAGTGTTTGGTCTGGAGTGAAACAGTAAGGGAAAGTGGTGTAATGGAAGCAGAACCCTGAAAACTATCGGCAGCAGGCTTTCAGAAAGAGGCATGGAGTAAGGACATTTCAGATAAGAAGTCAGCAAACAGAAATGAGATCAGAGCACATGAGGGAATATAGTAACCTAACTAGCATCCTAGGGAACAGGAGGAAAGCAGCTCAGATGTGAACCTGTGTGTGTGAGAGAGAATGAGCAGGTTCTTGGAACAGAGGTAGGAATATAGACAATAAATGTGATTTTTAAAAAAAAAAAAAAAAAGGATAAATAATTTAGTTTGGATGTAGAAAAGAATGAAAAGCTATTGTGAGTTCTAAAGAAATGGAGAGCTTTTTTGTTGTTGTTTTAATGTGTTTGCAAAGAACACACTAGCATTCATCATTCAATAGGTAATGTTGGATGAATCTATTTTATCCACTGCTCTTGTTACCTACATGTAGAGGAAGACAAGCATGGATGCAGAGAAACCCCAGTAGCTGTACAGAAGTGCACATGAGATATCATGGAGATTTAAGAAATAGAGTCAAGTAATTTTAGAAAGCAAATTTGGTGGGACTTGAAGATGGATTTGACAGAGGTGTTAAGAAAGGAGTCAAAATGAGTTTGAAATCTCTGAGGGTTTTGTGCTCAGATGTTGCCATGCGGGAAAACTGAGAAAGTGATTAAGAGGATCAAGAAGCCTTAGTGGTACAACAGTTAAGCACTCAGCAGCTAGCAGAAAGCTTGGTGGTCTGCTCCTGTAAAGATCACAGCCCATAAAACTGTATGGGGCAGTTCTACTGTATCACATGGGGAGGCTATGAGTCAAAAATGGACTCTGTAGCACCTACCAAATAAAGGGATCAGACTGGGAAGGGGAGCTCATTACTTCCATGTTCGGCCTTTTCAATGTTGAAGTTCAAATGAAAATGTCAAATAGGTAGTTGCATATATGGATCTGCAAATCTAAGGGGGCCCTGAAACGATAAACTGGGAGTCATTCATATGGAGAGGTTATTGAAATGATAGAACTAGATAAGATCCTAGATGTGATCTCCTACGCAAAAGGTATAAATTGTGAAGGGAAAGGAAAGGGGCCCAGTATTTAGGGTAGATTGAAAAGGGGATCGACTTAAGATGAAACATTCACTCTATCACTTAATAAGCATTTACTTAATGTGGGCAACAGTTTAACAGGTGTCCCAGTGGCATATGACTGCTGCAATCCAGTCCAGTACTGAGGGACATAGCACTAACAGAAAATGGAAAAGAAGGACATAATGTACATAATTAGTTATTGTCACTAGATTAATGCTGATAAATGTTAATTACCCATGTGTAAAGATTTAGATTCAATACCTATTTCCACTGCAAATTTTAACTTCATATATTTATGAGCTACCTGAAAAAGAAACAGAATGGTAACCATTTCCCCAAATCTCAACCTCCAAGAAGTTTCTAACTGGGCTGTTATATACTCAATTAGCAGACAGAAAAAATATCTAAAGATACCTATACCTGACACATTTTATATCATTGAGGAATCTAAAACAAAGTAGCATTTAGGGGGTCTCTGTGACTTCTAGGTCCCAGTTTTCTCTGCAGGACAGAGATCTTGGGCATTAATTGGGGCAGAAGAAATGCAAAGAAGAAAAGGGTAATAGACAAGGACAAGAGACTGGAAAATTGATTTACCCATATCCTACCAGGTCTTGTCAATTCCACATAACCCTTTGCACACTAGCAAAATTTACATGTATATGTATAATGAAAACCTGAGAAAATGTAGTTCTCTGTAAGTACCTGAAGTGCTGGCTAGGCCTTATATTTTGCCCATAGTCAAACTGATTGGATTTAGCATTTCCTGGCTCAAATTCTGATTGAGTTGGGCCCCTTGGCCTTTAAGCTATATATCTGAATCCTTTTTGAAAAGATTTAGCCTCCCCATAAACATTTAGAATACTGGAAGAACATCCATCTGTTTTTATGCTTATTTATAATTCTCCCACCTTCCAGCACTGTGAGGTCCTTTAAAATATAATGACATGACTGATGATGAGAAATTAAGTGAATGGGGGTGGATGTTCTTACTCTCTCACGAACGTTTGTGGGAAAACAATTTCCCTTACAGTTCTGGCTTCATGCTTCTGTTTCCAGTAATCACTCAAACTCAGATTCTCTTGGAAAGTATGTATTAAGCACTACCTACGTTAAGGAGTCCCTGGTAATTACAAACAGTTAACCTGCTTGGTTGCTAACCAAAAGGTTGGAAACTCGAGTCCATCCAGAGATACCTCAAAAGAAAGGCCTGGTGATCTACTTCTGAAAAATAAGCCATTGAAAACCCTCTGCAGCACAGTTCTACTCTAACACACATGGGGTCGCCCTCAGTCAGAGTTGACACCATGGCAACTGGTTTTATGCTAAGGAGACAATCCACTCATTCTGCTGGTTTCTTGCTCCAAGTATTGCCTCCCCTTATTAACCTCCAGTGTCAGGGTATGGTAAAGTGTGATATAAAAACCAAAACCAAACTCACTGCCATCATGGAGTCAACTCTGACCGGCAGTAAGTCTTTATGGAAGTAGATTGCCCAATTTTCCTTCTGCAGAGCAGCTGGTGGGTTTGAATCACCATCCTTCTGAGTAGCAGTCAAATGCCTTAGGCACTGTACCACCAGAACTCCTTTTAAGGGGTGATATAGAAAAATTCCAAGATTTATGGAGTTGGAAGTTTAGGGGCTAAGAATATATTCTCCTCTCTTCTGTATGTCTCTTGAAACCTCTGCCCATAAAGAAAGAATCATCAGAGGCGAGGAATCAGATTTGGAGGTTGGAAATGGCTTTAGATGCCCAACCTGCGGACACATACCAGACTTGAAGCAGCTGTTTGGCCTGCCTTTGGGAAAAAGAGGGCTGTCCTAATCCCAGGGCCTAACTCTAGAGTAGCAGGTTGTCTGCATCTCCTGAGGAATCCAGGTACTATGAAGGTTTTTGTGGCAGTTTTGTAGCCTTTCACTAAAAACAGCCAGATCTCCACCTCACCTCTTTGCCTCTTCTTTCTTTAAACACACACAGTTTCGAAAAGTCGCGCCCCCTAAGGGACAGACTGTCATTCTTAATGCAACCCAGGCACTGTCCCTAACACCTACTGACCCAGCGATGTCTGGTCCAACTGCCTCCTGTCCCTTCCTACTCACTCTGGAATCCTAACCATCTTCAAAAAAGGAGAGGAAGAAGTGGAGGGCAGCACTCTATCAGCCATCTCTATGTTTGTTAAACCTTAGGCACACATGTGTACCATATACACATACAATCCCTGAAGTGTCTTCACGCTATTAGTACTTCCATCTTTTGTAAACGGATCTTCCAGACCACTGCTCCCGCCAGAGCCCAAGGGTTTCCGGTGGCAGAGTGGGTCCCATTCCCTGCCTGGGATGAAAGTGCCCCCTTTCAGCAGGAGAAGGCAAGGAATGGCACGTCTGATGAGGCTGGAAGGAGATGAGAGAAGCCCAAGCTCCCTCAGAACACTGAGTAAAAGAATGGAGATGGGGTAAAGGTGTTTGTATCTTTACCCTGGCAGAGAATGAGAAGTTAAACCTCTTCTCAAAATTAATTCTTCCTTACTCTACCCCTCCCCCTGCAAAAAAAAGCCTGATGTACAGCCCTTGTGAGAGTGCATTGTGGTATAGTCCCTCCTTACTGGTTAAGAAAATTTCCAATGGCTTGCAAATAACACACAAAAGCAGACAAAATAGGAACCAGAGAACCCAGCCTTATCTTTTCTCTTAGCTCTATCTCAAGGATTCAAATTAATACACATTTTTCAAATTTATTCCATTTTTCAAATATATTTCTCATTTAGAGCTGACCATAGGGAATCAATAATGGTAAAAAAAATATATATTTATATAAAAGCTCTAAAGCTCTTGAGAATGAGTTCCCTCCTTACGTGGTGCAGAGAAGGAACTGGGACATGCAGTACCCAAAAGTGCATTCTGCTCATAACTCAGACTTGTATTTCTCTACTTGAAAACCATGGAGACAGTAGAATCCTTGAGATTTCAACTGTCCTCAAACTCTTCTGAGAAATCACTTGCTTAGGTGGATTGATTTGTTCTGACATGTTTTTTTAATTTTCTTTCATAAAATTTTCTTTACCAACCACTGTTAGTGTTTCCCTCTCCCCAACTCTAAAATGCCCATCACCCCTTTTAATAGGCACCTAACAACAACAACAACCTTTAATAGGCTTCCCAGCTAGTATTTTTTTCACCAAGAAAAGTGGCTCCAGGGGAAGCGAAAAGGTATTTTTTTAGTCAGTAGCCTATGCATAATTCTCTGTACAATTAATTCCTTGAGTCTACCGCACTAAATTAGACAAATGACGCAAACAATCTACAAATATCCAGACCACAGTGGAGACTTCAAGAACCCCTACACGCGAAAACAAGCCCGCTGACCTGGAAACATCCGTGACCTGCTGTCCATCTGAAATGTATCGCCGCATTTGCTGATTTAATAAGAAACAGAATTCAGAGAAAAGAGGGTTGTGGCAATTTGTCATTATTATTATTATTTTATGAGACTGTTGTTTTTTAATTGCTTGTTGTTAGCTTGCTCACCGAGCTGTCTGATTTTACAAGAATCCAAATACTTGTGGGTTCGAATCAATGCTGACATGCATCTTTTTTCTTTCTCAGAAGGAAGTTAAAGGACAGTAAAGTGGTGGAAGTGGTACTGGGCCCAACAACAAATTAAAACAGAATTCGTCATCGACAGCAAGCGCCCAACCAGGTTACAATGCCGTGCACTCACAGGTAGTTTTGTAAATGTTTGCACACGAAGTTGCCACCGGGAATCGCTCCTTATACAGATATTTCCTGTGAACGCCTAATCTCTAGCTCCAAAGAATTCTTGGAGAAGAGGGTCCTGTTGATAAAATTACAAATGGCGCGGAGGATGATGATACTCTTTACTTGCTCTTATTGGGGGAGGAGGGCAAGATGACTCCTCCCTAACTCTTCCAATCCCTGCAAAAATTAATAAGCACAAGTAAAACTTACTCTTCTCTACAAACACGCTCTCTCGATTTCTTATAGCTGTGAGCTTATAGCTCACTTGGCTTCTGCTGCCTCCATTTTTGCCTAAAGGGTAAAAAATAAATACAAATTGCCAGAGTGTTGAAAGTGGGCACCACCAGGAGCTGGGGCGCATGAGAGTCGCCTGGCACGCAAAGGCGCGCGTCTCCATTTTCAACATCCCCGGACCCGCGGACCTGGGGTAGGATTCTCCAGGAGCTTAGAGTGTGCTTGGAAGATGAGCCCGGCCGATGGAGGGAGAGGGTAAAAGGATAGAGAGGAATTATAAACAAAATACACTTCTTAAAATAAAAATTAAAATGATCTATGGATCCTCGTGGATGAAAATCTACAGCTGATATTTAGTGAAAAGGGGGCCCGGAGTTGGCTGCTAGTGGGGAAAGTTGGTAAAAGCCCGGAGTCAGCGGATCTGGAGGTGGAGTGGGAAAGCAACGCAGCTTCTGAGGTTGGTGGGCTCTTTTCGCACAGGGGAGCGTGACATCTTGTTGGTCTGTGAGATGATTTATTCATTCGTGTAGTAAAATTTAAAATGACGCCCCTGAGAAGATGAAGAAACAGTCGGGACCAAGTGAACCACGGCTGGCCGCCTGACGCCCGGGCGCTCTGACTTGAGCACCGCCAGGGGAAGGCTGCGGAGGCAAAAAGCAAGGCTGCTGACAGCCTAAGGCGCAGGAGAGGGTCTTCGCAGTGAAATGAACCGTGGGGAAAGTGACGCACTGTCTTCCAGGGTTGAGGGATCGGGTGCCCCGGGGAGGGCAGCCTGAACTTTACAGGCCCATCTCCTCGACCTTTCAAACTCGAAGCCGTCCTTCGTCCCAAAGCGAGCAGGAGTCCCTGTATTGTCAATTTCTCCAAAATACTAGAAGGTCACCCAGCCTTCTGCCCCTTCATGTAAAGTAAACCGGATTCACAACCTCTTCTCTGGCCTTGACATTAGGCTTTGGCGACTCAGGACTTCCCTTAGTCTTGGATTCCACTGCCTTCTCTAAAGACAAAAATTTCCAGGCCGCACTGGAATTTTAACTCCCTGAAATAACCGGGGTCCAAATTCAGGCTTGCCAGTATGGGTCCCCGGGTGATACGACAGATGAAAATTCTGGCGCCATCGTTGGGGAACACGCTGAGGCTTTGGGGAAAACTAATACTATTCTAGAAGGAGCCCTGGGTGGTGCCATGGTTAAGGTGCTGGGCTGCTAACCGAAAGACTGGTGGTTTGAATCCACCAGTCACTTCTCAGCGAGGAAAAAAAGATGTGGCAGTGTGGCAGTCTGCTTCCCTCAAGATTATAGCCTTGGAAACGATGAGGCAGTTCTACTGTGTTCTGTCAGGGTTGCTATTAATCGAAATCAACTCAAAGATAATGGTTTACTTTTTTTTTTTTTTTCCATAGTGATACCACTTCAGAAGCCCAAGAAGAGGTCACTAGGCATTGGATCCGACTCAACTGCTGAGGTTTTTTTTTTTTTTTTTTTTTTGTTATTCGGATGCGAATCCCACCTGGGGAGTGCCCTAGAGAATGTTACCGCTCTCTTGGGCGTTTCTCTGGCGAAGATGACTTGTAGGAGCTGGGCCCTGCAGTGTGACGGGCAGTTTGGGCGGGCGATTCCTTCGTGCCGCGTTTACACCTCTCCCTTTGTGACAAATCGATTTCCCGCGCCCGTGTTCTGCATTTGCGTCCCGCCGCGGCCTGGGCCCAGCTGCGCCCGGTGTACACTTAGCACCAGCTTGTGCGTGTGTGCATGTGTGAGCGCGTGTCTAATTGACTTTCCGTCTACCTTTTTATGACTACATGTGTTTCCAACAAAAGGTCTTATTAGGACAATCTGGTTTCACTAATTTAGAAGTTGGGAACGTGGAAGGCAGGAGCTTTTTTTCCTTCTTTAAGAGTTTGCAGAAGTTCAGATTAAGAAATGACAGTAGGATGCCCTGTCCTCCTCTGAGCTGGTCTGCCTATTTTTATGACCTGTTTCTCTTTCCTCTCCCTGACTACCCCAATACCACCACCACGCCCCCATTCACACTCCACACTACTCCATTAGCCACTGGAGTCCTAATAGTGTTGAAGAACCATATTTTCAACAACTTAAAGTATTTGAACCCAGAAGTTTGATAAATTTACTGTGCTGGGAGAATCAGTAAAAGGGGAAAGATATATATAGATAGATAGATAGATAGATAGATAGATATCAACTGAGAGAGTTAACAGTTTCTGGGGATGGAGAGGGATGGGCAGCCAGAAGACCTTATTTTGGACAATATTTAGTCATCTTTCTAAGCTTTGCCCAGGAGAGAATTCAAAAATCTGCAAAACAAAGAAAGATCTAATATTGAAGATGTAAGTGGAATCTGTTCTACCAATTTCAGCCACAAAGGAAATTTAGGAAGAGCAAAGACAAAAATTTTCCTAAATAGGTGGAAGAGTAAAAGCCCTCTTTCAAATATTCCCTCAATGTTTACCATTCTGGGGTAGAGTTCAAGTGGACTTCAAGGAGTCCCTGAATCCTGGTTTTTACCCACTGGGGAGCCTGTCCCAGCCCTCCCGTGCCCCTGAGACCAAGACTCCCCTCTTTGTCTAATTCACAGTGTGAGCCTCACCAATCACTCCACTCTGGCTGGGGACCCAGCTCCACCCATGGGTCCTGACTTCCTATAGCTCACTCACCTCCCTCTGCAACTCCTGACGGTGGTCCCCAAACTAAGGACAGTTGCTACTGCAAGGGACTTATCAGGCCCACATGTTCTCATCCCTGGCGAAGGTTGAGGAAACACTGCTCGATTCTAAAAGCAACAAATCATTTATCAGAAGAACAAACATTGGCCATCTCACAGAGAAGCAAACGGTGTAGGGGGTATGTGAGTGTTTTCTCAGGGACTTGCCAGCCCTGGAGACCCAGCACTTCCTCAGGTCCCCAAAACCTGAATCTGCAGTCTAAGGCTTCCTCCCAAAGCTATTTGTTGGCCACCCTTCTGCAGCTCATTCTCTCCTTAGCTGGTCCAAGAGGTGGCTCGAGGCCTCTGAGCCTCAGTTGCTTTCTGGAACCTCTCTCCCCCCTGAGCCTCACTACTCCTTTTTAACTATGAGATGTGCTCGAGTATTAAACTAGCCGATTCCCAGAGTCTCATCTCCTTTCCTCCAGACACAAAGTCTCCAACTCTTCTCAGGGCCCCGCTGTGTCTTTACGCTGGCGGAAGCCACGTGCGCTGCCTAGCCTGGAGGTGTCGCAGGAGCCATCATCCAGCCCCCGGCGGCTTCCCTGCCATAGCGGGCAGCCTTCATATCTTCTCGGGGGCACTCCCATGGCCAGCCCCCTCCGCCCAGCCTCTCTCCCTGCCAACTACGAGGCCAAAACGAAGTCTGAACTACCTTCTCACGTCATCCACTGGGTGCTAAACAACCGGTGTTGTCCACAATCCTTCAATCCTGCAATAATCCACGCCCACTGCGGCCATCCTGGGCCCAGGACTTGCTACAGCCTCTAACCTTGGGCCTGCTTTTCCCATCCCTCTTCCTTTTGGGGGGCAAAGAAACGCTGGCCAGTCTCTCCTGCTCCACCCTAGTCTTCTACGCAGCAGTTTCTTTGGGACCAGTTTTCTGCCGAAGAACCAGCCTCCATTTCTCTGAAGAGTAATTAGTTTTGATTCCCCATTAGCCATGGGAAACAAGGGCGGCAGAATATGCAAAACTGGTGGTGCTGGGTGCTAGGAACATGGGAATTATCGGTTTACTGGTCTCCCTACTTTTTATATTTTAAATTTTCCTTAGTTAAAATGTTTAAAAATAATCATAGTATTTCATAGTGCATTGTATTAGTACTCAAAGCGCCTACGCAAACACTTAACTACAGCTGCAGGCGAGTGCAACACCAGCAGCAACACAGGCACCCAAGTCCTAAATAGGACCCCTTCGCCTCTGCACGGAGTCCTCAGGACTCCGGGTTTTCATTTCTGAGTTGGCCAAATTTCCCTAGGGAAAGACCAGGCCAGACCCCCTCAGCCAGCGCCCATCGCCTTCTGTAGATGAGAGTAGCTAAAGTGGATCCACCTCTGGTCGTTTTTTGGCTAAAATTACCGAGAGGCACCCAGGCCTGGACCAAGAAAACAGGGCGAGGGATAGGGCCCTGGGGTAGAAAGAGGCTCTAACTGTGGTCTGCTTTAGCACAACCCTCCAAAGGCCCTGTTTTCAGCTGTTTTTGCGTCTGGTTTGTTTTGTAGGCCAATTTATTTACAGTCAAGAGATTGACACTGTGATTTGGAAATAATAAAATTCCAGTGTGATCTCTACTCCACAGGTTCCAAAGTTGAAGGAAAAAAAAAAAAAAAAGGCAGCAAATAATGACATGGAAAGCATAGTCTTCAGTTTAGAATTTGCAGACAAGTTTGGACTTTTACTAACTTATGAAAGGAGGAGAGGAGTGAATATCTGTATTTAGACAGTCTCATGTCATCTGGAATGAGCCAGATGACAGGTCTGTTACAGGCTCCGGGATGTATAAGTATAGTTGAAATCCTCTTTTAAAACACAATTGCTACTGAGAGGCAAGATCCAGACTGTCCTTTGACTTGGTGGTCTAGCGGCCAAGAAGGAGAGAGAGCTCCTGGAATCTGACAACTGGATTATGCATAAGAACCGGTACTTGTATTGCGCACCTACAAAGGTGAGGGGTCTTTAAGGTCTGTAGCTCTGGTTTCACACCTAAAGGACACTCTCTTTGCTTCGTACAAGTCTTCCCAAGGCAACCGGGTTTTGGGCTCTGCTGGAGTCTCCCAGCCCAGTGCAGGTGGAGGCGACGGCAGAAGCCACAGAGCAGCTCAGGCGACTGCGGCTTGGCGCTCGGGCTTGGCCTTCAGTGCCCTGCCTCGGTGCGCCGCCGGAGCCTTGCCCGACTCCCTCCCTATGTTCAGCGACTGTCGCCTCTGTGTATGTCGGATCCCGCACAGAGACCTTCTGACCCAACTCAGCATCTTTAACCCACCACCTTCTCAAACAGGGCGGGCTCCCGGAGTTTGCGCCGCCCAAGGACCTGTTTCCCAGCCCAGTCCCTGGTTCCGCACGCGCGGGATGAACAGGCAGGCGCGTACGCCGGTGAGGGAGAGGCTCCCCTGTTGGCCTCAGCAAAGCCAGTAGTGGTCAGAGTCCAGGACCCTGATCACGAAACTGAAGAGCTGCGCCTCGAGCTCCAAACCTCGCTCCAGCGACTGCTGGGTCCGATCCCTTCTCAACTCGCTCTTCCTCCCCAGGATGCGGCCAGCTCTTCCTCCTGGAACCGTCATCACTTTTCCTTGACCCCGACTTCCCACCCTGACCCGCCCTCGCTCTTGGACCTCGGGACCGGACGCACACGCGCGCGCACACACACACACACGCACACACGCACACCCCAGCTGGTATGCGCCCCTCACTCACTGTCCTGCTGCGGGGTGTCGCTGCCGCTGGTGAGTCCCGGCGACTCCAGCAGGCTCCGGCCCGCCTCGCCCACGCTCTCGTCAGCCTGCGCCGCCACCATGTCCCTGGCCTCCTCCAGGTCTAGCAGGTGACTGACGGAGAAGTTCTTTTTCGCCTGCAGGGTATCGAGGTTGCCGGGGCTGTCCAAGCGGCCGCCCAGCGCCGGCTGCCGCTCCAGAACGTGCCCGTAGCTGGAGGTCATGGTCTCCCCCTCCTATCCCACCCACCCCCCTCTTCCCGCTCGAATCAACACCAAACGCTGTGGGCGCGAGGGGGGAGAGGAACCGAGTGGGGAAGAGAGAGGGGGGAGTAAGGAGAGAGAGAGAGAAAGAGAGAGAGAGCTAGCGAAAGGGTGAGAGAGACAGAGAGAGAGAGAGAAGGAGGGGAAGGCCAAAAAAAAAAAAAAAAAAAGTGGAAAAGAGGGCGGGGGACCCCCTTCTGAAGAGCAGAGCTTTCTGCACCACCAGCCTCCACAGCCTCGACTATTTTCCTGAGGCCAAGTCCTGCGCGGTCCAAAGAGATAATCCACACCAAAAAATAGAATTAAGAAGTCACCCTGTGTTCAAGTCAGGAGAAAAAATTCCTTCCAGCTCTCCAAAAGCATCCACATGCACACACTAAAAATAATAATAAGGGGGAGAGAGGAAAGGGGAAGCCAGCAGGGCGGGGGAGTTAGGCAAACAGAAGAAGAGAGAAGAAGAGGTGGGAGAGAGGAATCAAAGTGGGTTTTTTTAAAAGGTTAAAAAAGTTATTCCCAGGCAAGAGTTCAAGCACCAACAGAAGAAGGCTTGTTCCAGCTTTAAAACATCTTCAAGAAAACGTGTTCCCCCCTCTCTGCACTCCTGTGGATTCTCAGGAGTGACTAAGGTTTCAGGAGGAGAGGGTGATGTCTTGCAGATGTATTGGAGAGCAGGATTCTCACTTTACTTTTCGTAAGAAAAAAAAAAACAAAAAAAAAAAAACCTAGGGCTTCAAGAGTCCGAAGGAGGGTGGTGGTGGGTTTCCCCCTTTTCTTTCTCTCTCTCCCCCTCTTCTTGCTGAACTTCTTTTTCCTTCTCAGTTGGATCAAGAAGCTCTCTGGCACTTCAAAAGGCACAAACTGGCATGCAGAGGAGGCTTTGTAGGGAATACAAGAAAATTGGAGACCCCTGGGAGGGCAGATCTCGACTTAATAGGAGCCTGTAATTACGTGGCAAAGCCTTTGTGCCGTGCCTGACGTTTTACAGACCCCCTTTCTCCAACACAATCTCCTTCTTCCTCCTTTCCCTCGGACCAAAAAAACAGTCTGATTAAGAAAACCCCCTTTGCCAACATCTGAGCAAGAGAGAAAGGGAGAGGGAGGGAGGGAGGGAGAAAGAGCGAAAGAGGGAGGAGGAAAAGAAGAGGGAAGGAGGAGGGAGCGAGAGAGTCCCTTTGGATTTCCTAAGTAAAGGTCTAATTATCATTCCCCTGCAATAGTATCACGGGGAGAAAAGACAAACTGAAACCCACAGTCACTTCAAACGGGCTGATTATTTTGCTTCGTCATTAACTCCTCCAGATTTGTTTAAGATTCTGTTGGAAAATCTCATTTGCATGTTTTGATAACAGCTGCGGGGGAAACTTGTTGGAAAAAATCCACAACTATCACAATCAAATTTTCTTCTTCTGCCTCCCCCCCCCCTCAGTGTTTCCTGCGGTTCTAAATGTTTCTTTGGGTGGGGTGAGGGGCTGAGAGAACAAGGGAGAAAGTAAGCAAGCTATGGAGTCTATGTTTGGCTCTGTAGAGACAGCATGTTAAATAATATAATAAAATAACAACAGCGATAATAATGGGAGGCTCTCCCATGCTTCTCCCAAAGACTAAAGGCAAATGGAGAGATCCAGGAGGTACTGAATCCATTCGAAACATTAACGCCCAAAAGGAATCCACACCCTCTACCCCGACAGTAGGAAATTTACATACTACTTAGCCCGGGGAATGTACTGTAGGAGAATATCATAATCGTTCCCACCTTCCTCCCCTCAACACACACTTACCCGCCTATTTCGTAACCTCTTTGGTGCGGACAAGGTCGCTTCCCCAAGCGACAAGGCTAAAGGGAGAGAGTCCCACTGCCCAGATGAAGATTAGACAGGGGCGTTCGGAAAGTGAGCAGTGTGGCTCAGGGTCTAGTGGGGGTGCAAGGGGTGGGCAGGTGAGGGGGGACGCAAAGGAACCCCATCTAAATCTACGGATAATGCTCTGTCGTCCGCTCTGCTGAGCCCCAACTTGACAGAGGGCAGAGAGGCGCTGAGCGATATTTTCATGACCTGTTGGAATTTGGTAACAGCTTTAATAGTCTCATTAGAAATGAGTTACTATATGACGAGTAAGTAAAATATTAAGTGCTTATTTGTGACGTTTTATGTTCTTTAAACACAAACACACTCCCTCACTCCTTTGATTGCTAGATTTTATTTATTTATTTATTTATTTAAATTTTCTGTAGCCAAGAGGCTCAACTGGAGAGAAAGAAGGGTCCGAATACGTGTAAATGGTTTCTGAGCTCCAACGGCCAAAGTTAGCCCAGAACTTCCAGCCCTGATCTGGGAAAAGAACATTTGATGCCATCAAAGGGCTGCAGATTGAAACCAGATGTGCTCGCCTCGGTTCTTTCCATGCATTTAATTAAGGAGCCGGTATGGAGGAGACTTTTTCATCATTAGTCCACCCATTCCCCCCTCCTGTTTTCACCCCTTCCCCCCACCCATGGCCCGCTAGCACCCCCGACCAGGAGCCCGGAGCCCCGCCAGCGCTGTGCAGTGCGCCTCGCCTGTTGCTCCTTTTCCCCAGAGGTCCCGGCTCTAAGCAGTAAACATCTGTCCCAGTCCCGGCCAGGGCGAGCCGCGCGGCCGACGAGCAGGACGCGCGTGGGGGCGGGCATGTACCCGGGTGGGCCAGCACCTAATGGGGTGTTGGGGGGCAGTGCCTTAGGTGGGGATTTCCAATGCAGCGGCGGCGACAAGCGCCTCACGTGCCAATGCCACCCACTCGAATGGACACGACTTAAATTGCACAGAGATATTTTCCCGGGGCGTCCGGCTGGATGCTTGTAGGTGGAAGGACTGAGGGGCGGTTTCTTCCGTCCCCTCCTACGGTGCGCCAGGCAAGGCTGGGTTTGTTCCCGCAGTAGGTGAGCCTTTTCCAATCTACCCAGAACTGGAGAATCCTTCCTCATTTCTTCTTCCTCCTCCTGCCTTATCCTCCCCTCTCATTTACAGGGTAGCATTATAATGTTTCTTTTACTCCTGACACTGACCGAACTGCCCTTTATGACAAAGGTCTGGGAAAGGAGTCAGGGCCCTTCTGGTTCTCCTGGGACAAGTTGCTTCCCTCAAAGACCAACCGACCTCCCGCCAGCTAGAGGGAGATGGCCCTTTGGAGGAAGTTGCCTTTTCAGGGTGTGCCATCATTATGGTTGGTGACCAAGAGGTAGCGACAGGGAAAAGAGGATCTAGATGGGCAGAAGTAAATCTGGTCTAACGTCTCCACTTATATTTTGAGGGGTTCTCCAGGAGGGATCCGCTGCTCCCCTAAAATCAGCCACTTGTCGTTCATGTTCATAAATAATATCAATCATACCGACTATGATGCATAAGGTTTCAACAAAAACACCATACAAACTACACATTTGCTGAATATTTGTCAACCAAATATATTATACATGTTATATATATATATATATATATATATATATATATATATAATGTCATACGTATTATGTTATATATATATATATATATATGTATATATATTTCATATATATGAATTTCTACACTCAGCGTCTTCTCAATCTATCCTGAGAGCTCAAATACCGCCCGATTGTGTGGGGCTGGTCCAGCCAAGGCAGCGCCTCTCCTACATCCAAAGAGGCTTAAGGCCCGGCAGTCGGTCGCGCCTTCTTTTAGGAATGGGGGAGGCCTTGGAAGATTTTTTGGGGCAGAGTGTCCCTGAGCCCAAAGCTGAAACGCGAGGTCAGAATCCCAAGGGACCTAAGGAAAAGCCTGGAGCCGGCGTCGAGGACAGAGTCTCGGCCGCAAGAAAGGGCGAGGCAGACGGTGGGGTCAGCCTTTCCTCTGAAACCTCCGGTGGCCGCCCGGAGCTCAAAAGACTCGAGGGTTTGTTCCACACTCCTGGGCAGCGGGTACTTCCCGGGGTGTTATTTCCGGCCTCAGCTGTAAGGCACTAGGCCCTGGCATCCACCGGCACGGATATCAGCCTGCGTTAGGAGTGGCGGGGAGGGCTGGGGTGACGAGTTCGGCGAGTCCCCAAGGAAGCAAATCCTCAAGGTAAAAGACCCTGCAGAAAATTTTCCCCTTGTTTTCGATCGTTGTGTTTTTCTCTTCCTTTTCTCTCTCTCCCTCCCTCCCGCCCCCCGCTTAAATTTCTACTAACAATTACAAATGATTTGGATCCACACTATAATTATAATTACATTCAATTTGCAATTTGTTGCGATTCTGAACTGTAATGAAAAACCATCAGAATTCAAGACAGGTCAATGGGCATGTTCACCTCATAAACAGCGAAGGCATCAGCTCCTTCGCAAAGCGGGCCCAGTGGGGAAGGCTCTCCCATTCCCCTCCAAGCTAGCGAGGACTCTGTGCCCAAAGCGCCCAGCAGCGTCCTAGGAGCCTCTACCCAGCGCACCCAGGGGCTGTCTAGGCGCCAGGCCCGGCTTGCTGGAGGGGTAGAGCGCCGGGAAAATTAGTGAACCGAAGTCTCTCAGCTCAGGTTGCAGGAACCAGGAAGGCCAAGCACCTTCAGAATGGTAGAAAGACCATCTGGCAAAAAGATGTGGAGAGGAGATTCAGGCAGAAGCTGTGCCTAATCTCCCAAGCAGGCTGCAGGCCTGGCCTTGGAACTCAGAAGGCCCCAGAGGAGCATGCTCTGATATAGCCCGTTTTGTTCCTGAATCGCCACTTAGCTTTCCCCTTCTGGCTTCCTTCTGAGGAGAGCTGGAACGCAGACACTTCTAACTCAAAATTTCTAAGCATGTGTGTAGGCCTTTCCTTGGTTTTAGCTTTGACGTCCATCCATCAATCAATATTTATTAAAATTTTGAATACTTAGATGATGTAATAACCAGAATTTTCTTCCACTTGACCCCTCCAGCATCTAAGAGTGGCCTTCCAATTCCTCTGTTTGTCAGACCATCTTTAAAGAACTCTTGGTTTTGGATTCCTCCTGGCAAAATTGGGACTAGCAAGGAACTAGCCAAGAGATCAAACCAAGGTGGGAAAGAAAGTTGGTCCCTAGCCATGCACTCCTTGGGTGGTCTTATTCATAGTTAGGTTTGGTATTGATTACTGTCCAGGGTTTTCCTGGCATTGGAAACTGGCAAAACTCTGCCCCATCTGGTTAGCAAAGTGTCCCCCACCCTAAGCAGTTTCCCCTCTGAGATGGAAGCCAGGAGTTGCACTTCATGACATGTTAATTAGTTGACATGATAATCACATGTGACAGGTCACAGGTTTCATGACATATGAACAAGACAGTACTACCCTTATGCTTGCAGGTGGGGGAGGGGCATGCTTTCCTACTCATGATCGACAATCTAGTACCTACCTATTCATTAATAATGAAATTAGGAAAAATTGTAAAATACAAGATGAGTTTTGCACGGTTCCCATATTTTAATGTCTCTGAGACAGAGTCTTTATGCCAAAGAAACTTTCCTTTGCTCTTCCAATTCTTGTAATCATAAATGGCATTTTAGGAACATTTCTCCTCTACATGGGTGAATGCTCTCCACAACCACTCCCCATCCAGTTGTCCTATTGAATTATTCTGAAATTTTGCAATAATCAAAACAAGTAGGACTAAACATACATTTTCCAGTACAGGCATACATCATTTTATTGCACTTCACAGATATGTGTTTTTTAGAAATTGAAGGTTTGTGGCACCTGTGTCACACAAGCAAGTCTATCAACCCATTTTTCCAACAGCATGTGCTCACCATTTGCTCAGCATTTAGCTGCTAACCAAAAGGTTGGTGATTCAAATTCACCAGCTGCTCTGTGGAAGAAAGATGGGGCAATCTGCTTCCATAAAGATTTACAGCCTTGGAAACCCAGTGGGGGTCACTATGAGTCAAAATCAACAAGAAGGCAGTGAGGTTGTTTATTTATTTATTTATTTTTAAATTATTTATTATTCTTTCCTTTACTCTCAGGTGGTCCAGGTTACAGTTTCCTCTGGACTGCATAGGGAACCAGAAGGTTCAATTCATGGTATCTCCATATTTTAGAAAAATTCTGTAAGATTGGCATATGCATGTAAGTAAGAGGTTTAAAATTGGGAATAGTTCCAAGCAAGGAGCAGCACACAGAGCTGCCAGAGGAACCATTGCTGACCCTTCACTTCTTTGCTAGAAGAGCTCAAGCCTGGTGGATTTTTGTTTCTCACTGTGAGTACTGGAGAACGTACAGACTTGCTGTATTCTTGGCCCTGCATAGACATCTGTCTGAGCTGAGGTCCAGGTTGGCTTGCTGCCTCTGCTAGCTCCCCAACTATTGGGCTTTGGAGCTGTTCCTAGGAGCAAAACTGAGGTGTAATTTTACAGGATAGGTACAAAATACTTTGGGCCAGGGTAATTTTGGCTGATTTGAAACCCAGAAGATCCTTCAGCTGACTTTAGTGTTTATTTATAGTTTATCCAGTGGGTGTGCCACTTTGGATAACCTTCCATGGCTTACTGCTTGCACAAAGCTGGAGCCAAGTATAGCCCACTTTTCCATCTGCTTTCTTCTCCTGAATCTTTCCATAAATTCCTCATTTTCTAAACAGGTCACTATCTTCTCTGCATCCAGCTCTCTACCTTTCTTATAGTGCTAGCTCACAGGGAAGGAATAAAGCTGGTTGCATTTTCCATTGTCTGGTTACACTTGTTAGACCATGGGTATGTGTGTGTGTGTTTAACAAGACGAAAACAGAAAAAAGAAGGGTAAACATAGCCTTACTTCAAATTTTGCACTACGGTAAATAGGAATAAATTTCAGAGGCTTCCCCCACCCCCTTGTCTGCCTCACAGAGATGGTCTGAAATCTCATGTGAGGAACTTGGTATAAAAAGCATGACTGTACATAGACATGGTGCAATTTGTCATTACTTGCAGTTGTCATCTTTTTCTGACATTCTTGTCTTGCCTCTCATCACTACAGATAAGAAGGAAGGATTTACATAGTAGAATTTAGAAATCTGATTTTTAAGAAGTCTGACATAATGTATCATTTCAACACTTTTCAGGTCATGAACCTATTACTTCAACACTTTCTTAAGCCACTGTTCACCTCTTTTATACAGTACATACCTTTGCCTTTCATGAACCACTTACCCAGCTCTACTTCTAAAGCACTAGACCACCTCCCTCATCCAACACACACATAATACTTTTTTATTTTTCACTTTAGTCACTCATCTTTTTATCCTTTTCTCTTTCCTGAATTGGTCCTTTGAGTTTCTTATGCTCCTTTAAGTCACAAGTCTGAATTATTTTCTTCAAAATTTGAAATGTGAGATTTACTGAACTCTCTATTATTCATTATTATTGAATGTCTTAGTTTTTCCATTAAAAATTATTACATGAGGTCTCAGGTGTCAATATATATATATGTTATTTTGAACATAAAGTAGGGGTTCACCATAATCTTTTACCATTACTAGATATTCTACTTGGAAGGAAGATTGGGCAATCTACTTCATTAGAGATACTGATATTCTATTCTGTCCCATGTTGAGCCTAGTATGATGGAAAGAACATAGGGTTTGGAAGCCTTGGAAGTGTATTCCTTGGCCCTGCCTCTATAACTAACCTTGAGCAAGTTAGCCTCTCTGAGCCTCCCTATATAAGCCTCAATATCTCAAAGTACTGCTAAAAAATGTAAGATAACATAAGTAATGACCTAATATAGTATCTGGATAACAGTAAATATTCAACAAAAGTTAATTCAGAATTTCTAATTTTAGGTATGATGGAGTAGCTTTTAGTAGCTAGTTGCACAAATAACAACTGCAAAACCTATAATATATAGATCCTTCCTTTCCCCTCAAATCAGAGACTTTTCAAGGCACTCACAACTTGAGAAACTAAGTTCCAGAAAAGGAAGTTCTTTGAAGTAGACCAAACTTTCTTTATTCTTCTTTTATTTTTGAGTTTTCTCACCAAGTCTGGTTTATACAAAAAGACCGAAAAAGGACAAAGTAGATAGATAAATAGATCAGAGGAAAATATTCAGATTGGAGCACGGAGAGCAAGAAGGATGGAAAGTATAGAGAAAGGAAGAAGAGACTTATGATGCACAGTGATAACATCTAACATATATGCAACTGAATTCTCAGGAGAGTAGAAAGAGGGGGTAGGGAAGAAACAAATTAGAAGGTATTGGAGTGAATTGGAATTTGTCCAAAACTGATGAAAGATGTCAAGCCACTGATTTAAGAGGTTTTTATAAACAAGAAACCTAATAATACAAAGAAAAGAAAAACAAACTTAGGCATAGCATAGTAAAACTTGTGAGAAGCAAAGAAAGAAAATAAAAACTATATCAACAAGAAAAATCTTAAAAATAGCAGAGGGTAAAAGACATATTACCTTCAAAGCAACAAACTGACAACAGAAACAACAAAATCCAGAAGAAAATGGAATAACATCTTTAAAATGCTAGTGAGAAATAACTGCCCTCTAAAATTCTTTACTAGTGAAAATACCTTTGTTAAAGTAAAATAAAGGTAATGCCAAAGGAAAACCAAGATAATTTGCCAGTAAACTCACAGTAAAAGCAGTTCCTTAATGATCCTGTATTGTATTAAAATGTAAAAATTCAAGAATAGATCATGTGTAAAATAAATTTCAAATTTGAGGGGAAATCTGAATGAATGATGATTGTGAAAACAACAGTAATCATGTTATTAACAATATCCCATATATATAAATTAAATAATAATGTTATTTTTATTGTTAATAACATCATACACACATACACAAATGTATGTGATGAAAATAGGAGCCCTGGTGGCACAGTGTTTAAGTGCCCAGCTGCTAACCAGAAGGTCAGGAGTTCAAATCCACCAGAATGCAACACTTAAAAAAAAAAAAATGATGAGGGTAGATAAATGGAGTGGAAGTTGCATTTTGGGGAAGTTGTAAAATTAATAATTTATACTATGTTCTAATAAGTGACAAATGCATATTGTAGTATTTAGGATAATCACTAAAAGAAAGTACAAAATATATAACTATGTTATAGAAGGAAAATGCATATTTTTAAAAAGTGTCTTATTAATAAAAACAAGAAAAGGAATGAAACACAGAAGATATAAGATAAATGAAAATAGTATGAGAGTAATTGTAAATTTAAACATTAATAATATTAAATGTAAATGGTCTAAATAAACCAATTAAGAGGCAAGCATTGTCTATACATCTACATGCTGCTTTAAAAAACATTACTGAAATATAAAGCAAAACAAAAGTTGAATGTAAATGGATGGAAAATCCATTTCAAGCAAATATTTAGCGATAAAGATATAGATATTAATATTAGTCAAGATAAGCTTAAAATCAAGAAGCATTTTTTGAGATGAAGAAGGATATTTAATAAGGACCAAAAAAAAAAAAGAATGCTGCATTAAGACATAACTATTTAAATTTGTATGCGTCTATTAACCTGGTTTCCAAGAGTGTAACTCAGAATTGGCTGACAAAGATGGTAAATACAGGCATACCTCAGATATATTGAAGATTCAGTTCCAGATCACCACAGTAAAGTGAGTATTGCAATAAAGTAAGTGACACAACTTTTTGGCTTCCCAGCACATATAAAAGTTATATTTATACTATACTTCAACCCATTGAGTATGCAATAGCATTATGAAAAAGTTTGACATATTGTGAGAATTACCAAAATATGATGCATAGTCATGAAGTGAATCCATGGTATTGGAAAAACGTCACCAATAAATTTACTCAATGCAGTGTTGCCACATATCTTCAATTTGTAAAAAATATATGCAGAGTGCACTAAAATGAGGTATGCCTGTCCATAATCATAATTCTAATGTCTCTCAGTAACTTACAGAAAAGTAAACAAACAAACAAACAAAATCATGAAAAAGAAAGCATGTCCTTTCAGTGCAGTTGGCATTGGTAGCCAGACACCATCTAGTTCTTCTGGCCTCATGGTCATGGAGGTTGGAGTTTGAATGGTCCATTTGGACTAATTATTTCCATACAGCTTTGATTTTATTCACTCTTCTTTATTCCAGACAGGGAGAGACCAATAGTTGCACTTTAGAGGGCCGCTTACAAGCTTTTAAGACCCTAGTCACTACTCACCAAAGTAGGATATAGAACATTGTCTTTATGGTCTATACTATGCCAGTTGACCTTAGTGTCTCCCATAACAATGGTCCTGAGCCCTCAGGCCCAGTGACTCATTCCCTCAAGGTGTTTGGTTATGGCTAAGAAGTTTTCATAGCTTTACTGTATTCCTGGGTATATTTACAGCATATGTAAATACAGCTGTAGAAACATCCCCTGTTAAAGCTATATATATTTGTGGATGTAGTCCTACAGCCTTTCCACTCCTGCTCAGCTTGAGTGTCTATCTATGTATCCACTTGTAGATTGTTGTTATTATTGTTATTGTAGTAACAGTTATTACAGTATGTGATCATATTTACCTTTGTTGCCTTTAATTCTCACGCTCCTTCCAGTATCTTCCTTCCATTTTGTGCTTATCATCCACTCATCCTGGACAGAGTGAGAGAGAAATGTGGAACAAAGCTCAGAATAATAAAAGAGATCAGGCATACTGGTCTGATGGAGAGTGGTGGAATCCTCAAGACCATGGGCCTTAGTCACCCTTCAAGCTTGGAACTGAACTCATTCCCATGGCTCAGCTTTCACCAAACAATAGACAGGACTATGAGGTGAATAATAGTTTTAGGGATGTACACATTCTGTAGAACAACTAACTACATGAGATCAAATGGGAAGTGTTTGCCCAGGAATAAAGCTCAGAAAGCAGAAAGGAATAGGAAAGAAGGATGAATGCAAATGGAAAACACAGGAAGTGGGAAGAGTGCTGTTACTTCCCGGGAATTGCAGTCAATGTCACAAATCAAAATGCATATGAATTGTTGAATGGTAAACCAAATTTCTTTCTAAACTTTGACCCTAATTATAATAAAAAGTTTTTTTTTTTTTTTTTAAAAAAGAGATCAGAAAAACATTTGGCCTAATTGACACATGTAGAATATTTCAGTCAACAATGACATATCATATAGTCTGTCCAAGTGTACATGGAATATTAACAAAAATTAACTGAGCTATTTAAACAAGTTTCAAAATTATTCAGGATATTAAAACTAGTTAATTAAATAATTAAGTGGAATTAAGGTACACATCAATGTTTGGAAATTAAGTTACTAAATTTCACATAAGCCATTGGCCAAAGAAGAAATTAAAATGGAAGTTAGAAACATTTTAGATTATTTGGCAACGAAAGCCCTACAAATCCAACATACAGAATACAGGGAAGTACGTGCTTAAAGGGAATTTTATAGTCTTAAGAGTATACTAGGAATAAAGAAAGGCTAAAAAGCAATGATCTAAATATCTATCTCTAAAAACATAAATAAGCTGCAGATTGTACACTAGGAAAGTAGAAAGAACGAAGCACTGAAAATAAGAATTAAAATTTAAAAAAAATTTAAAGGTATAACAGAAAAAATTAAAACAGCTGTTACTTTGAAGAAACATAAATCAATAAATCTTTTGCAAGTCTGCGTAAGAATAAAAGAAAAAGAACAAATCACCAATATTGGGGATTTCAAAAAATAACAATACAGATTTTTCAGATAGTAAATAAATCTTAAGAGAGTTTTTTTTTTTTTTTTTTTTTTTTTTAATATTCAGAGACAGATTTATTGTGATACCTCAGGGAGGGCTGGGAATTGCTGAGGGTTGTCAAATGTTTTGGGTGGCAGGGAGAAACCAGATTGCAATTACTACATATTTTTACATTAGCACCTCTGGTAAATTGCCAAAGAAATTTTAGAAGAAAGGACTGAAACTTCCAGAGTCCAGCAATTAGTTATGATTTCTTTCCATATTCTTTTTTTTTTTTTTTTTTAATTGTGATTTGGGTGAAAATTTACAGAGCAAATTCACTTTCCATACAGCAGTTCACATACACTTTGTCTCATAACATTGACCACAATTCACCACAATGCAACAGCTCCCCTCCCACTTCCTCCTGACAGTCACCTCTTCCCTGTGTCCATCCTTCCATGCATTCCTGCCCCCTGAGCTGTCTCCCTGTGCATAAATAGCCCTTCTTTCTCCCATGATTGTTCTCTCCAGGGAGTGTATTTACCTCAGGTAAATGTTAAACTCCTATGCCTGTCTTTTGCTTGGCTAGAAGCCACAGGTGTGGATTCAATTCTAGATCTCAAGGGCAGTTAGGGGCCATAGTCTCAGTGGTTCCACCAGGCTCTATCGGACCAGCAAACCTGTTCCCCTCCTTTTTTTTCCCAAATGCTTTTGAGTTTCGTTCCACATTATTCTCCCTCTCTATCCAGGGTCTGCTACATAGATTCCCCTCTGAGTGGTTGACATTGGTAGCCAGGCACCATCTAGTACTTCTGGTCTCATAGTCATATAGGCTGAGGATGACATGGTGTCCCAGTTGCTAGGACTAATTGTTTCCATGAATCTTTGGTTTTCCTCATTCTTCTTTGCTCTGGACAAGGAGAGACCCATCGTTGCATTTAGATGGCTGCTTGCAAGCTTTTAAGATCCCAGTTGCTACTTGCCAAAGTAGGAGGTGGAACAACGTTTTGTGTAGTGTATTATGCCAATTGAGTTTGATGTCCTCTATGACTATGGTCCCGAGCCCACAGGTTCAACTGCTCGGTCCCTCTGGGTAGCTGGCTGTGACCAAGAAGTGACTACAACCTTGTCCCCTGTCAGCTCTACTATACACCTGGGCATTCAGATCATAAAAATACACTTATAGGACTGCCAACCCTATACATGATCTTGGGTACACTGCCCACTTCAGAGACATACCTAATAGTTCAGCTTGTCCACCCATCTATCCACCCATATACCCATGTTTGCCTTTACTGACAACACAGTACTGTATGTGCAAAAGGGTTCATCTTTGTCATCTGTACCTCCCATGTACCTCTCTATGTCTTCCTCTTCCTCGATGCCACCATGTTTATCATTCACATTTGGTACATTGCCCTTATCTTCACCCAAATCAATACTTACCTCTACCCATCTAACAGTTCCCTCCCCTCCCCTTTCACCTTTGGTAACCAACAAAGAAAATTTCCTTCAATAGATAAACCTTTCCTTGATTTTTACATTAACGGACTAATACAATATTTGTCCTTATGTGATTGACTTATTTCACTCAGCATAATGTCCTCCAAGTTATGCGGTGTTTTGTGGATTCTAGGTTATTCTTTAGGATTGCATAATATTCCATTGTGTGTATGTACCAAAGTTTTGTTATCCATTCCTCAGTTGATGGACACCTAGGTTGTTTCCATCTTTTGGCTATTGTAAATAGTGCTGTGATGAACATGGGCGTACATACGTCTGTTCTTGTCATGGCTCTCATTTCTTTAGGATATATACCTAGTAATGGAATGGCTGGGTCATATGGTATTTCTATTTCCAACTTTTTAAGAAGTCGCCATACTGCTTTCCACAGTGGTTGTACCATTTTACAGTCCCACCAGCAGTGTATGAGAGTTCCAATCTCTCCACATCCTCGTCAGCATTTGTTATTTTATGTCTTGTTGAACTTTGCAACTAGTGCTGGAGCAAGATGTTATCTCATTGTTGTTTTGAAATCAATCTTAAGAGAGTTTTATGAACATTTTTATACCAATTGCAGTGTAGTATATTACTTAGTGTGGCTTTTCTAGCCATAAGCCTTTGTAAACTCTGTGGTGAAATTTGCTGTGAGCAACTGAGGAGCTCCTGATTGTAAAAGTTATCCACCTGGGGTATTTCTGTTGGGCACAACACAAAGTAATGTTCTGGGAGGTTCCTGCTCTCTCAGGTGCTTAGAATTCTGATGCTATGTTTGGTTAGTTTGGCCATTCTGCCAGGCCCAAAGGGAGGCCTCCTAGAGGCAGAAGAAGTCTCTCTCTGCTGGTTGAGGAATACATGCTGCTAAAAGAGACACATGCTTCTGAAAGAGACTCACACTGCTGGGAAAGAGACACAAGAGACACGCATTGCTGAGTGAGACACTGAGGAACACTGACTGTTGGGAGAGAGACTGTGAGAGACTGTTAGGAGAGAGACTGTGGCCTGGGAGAGAAACTGCGCATTTTTCCTGAACTTGTACTGTAGCCTGGTGCTTCCCTAATAAGCCCCATAATCTGTGAGTTCTGTGTGGCCACTGCAGTGAAATATTGGACCCAGGAGAGAGGTGGTGGGTGGTTTGGGAGGAACGGTTGGTGAAAGGGCTGGAGGGAGGCAACAAGTCTTGCCTTGCAGGAATAGGCCTTGGGCTATTGATGGTGATTCTGTCTTCCTCTTGTGGGGCTAGAAGAGGTCCAGAGATGCAGCCTCCCTGCCCTTTTTGCACCAATAAATTAGAAAATTCAGAAGAAATGGACAATTCCTGGAAAAACACATCTTAACCAAAATTAATACAAGAATAATTAAAAAATCTAAGTAATTTTTTTTTATATATTTCAAAGAAGTTGAACATGTAATACTTATCACAAAGAACTCTTCAGGACCAGATGACATTAATGGTCAATTCTCCCAATAACTTAAAGGAGAAATAGCACTAATACAAAAAACTTTTCTGAAAAATAGATAACACTTCTCAATTTGTGTTATGAGGCCAGCATAATCCTAACAAGTAAATTAAATGAGGCATTATAAACAAAAAACTCAGTGCTGTGGAGTAGGATCCAACTCATAGCGACCCCTCCTTGGATTTCCGAGGCAGTATCACTACAGAAGTAGATTGTCCAATCGTCCTTCTGAGGAGTGGCTGGTGCATTTGAACCTCCAGCCTTCTCTTTAGCAGTCAAATGCCTTAGCCACTGTGCCACCAGAGCTCCTAAATGAGACATTATAAGAAACTAAAATCACAGAAAAGTTATGGGTCAATCTCTTATGTGAATAAATACCTAGAACTCATTCATATACAAAATATTAGCAGATCAAATCAAGTAGTATATAAAAAGCATAATACTCCACAATCACACTGAGTTTATTTCAGGAAAGCAAAGGTACTTTAATATTAAAAAATCAGTCAGTGTAATTCACTACATTAACGGAATAAGGAGAAAAAAATGTATTTCAGATGACAAAGACAAAGCATTGGATAGAATTCCACATTTATAGTAAAAACAAATAAACGAAAACCCAACCAAAAACTCTTAACAAACTAGGAATTAAAAGGAATTGTCTCAGTCTAATAAAGGCCAAAGAGCTCTGGTAGCACAGTGCCTAAGACATCTGACTGCTAACCAGAAGGTTGGTGGTTCAAATTCACCAGCCTGTCCACAGAAGCAAGACTGGACAATCTACTTCCGCAAATATTTACTGCCTCAGAAACCCAGTGAGGCTCGCTATGAGTCAGAATCTACTGGACAGTAGTGGGTTTGATTTAATAAAGGCCGTCTATGAAAAAACTCGGAAGAACAGGAGAAAGGGGATAAAAGCCTTGAACCCGGACAGAAGAGCAATCTGCCAAAGGGATTAGGTGAGGAGAGACAACGCAGGGATGCCAGAGTAGCAGGCCGGAAGAGCAGGAGAAAGGGGATAAAAGCCTTGAACACGGACAGAAGAGAAGTTAGCCCCAGGGTTACAGGTAAGGAGAGACAACGCAGGGATGCCAGAGTAGCAGGCCGGAAGAGCAGGAGAAAGGGGATAAAAGCCAGGAAAGAAGAGCAATCAGCCAAAGGGATTAGGTGAGGAGGGCAAACTCAGGCCCGCCCAGAGTAGCAGGCTGGAAGAGCAGGAGAAAGGGGATAAAAGCCTTGAACCCGGACAGAAGAACAGCCAGCCCCAGGGTTACAGGTGAGGAGAGACAACGCAGGGACACCCAGAGTAGCAGGCCAGACAGCAGGAGAAAGGGGATAAAAGCCTTGAACCTGGACAGAAGAGCAGTCAGCCCTAGGGTTACAGGTGAGGAGAGACAACCCACAGACGCCCAGAGTAGCAGGCCGGAAGAGCAGGAGAAAGGGGATAAAAGCCAGGAAGCTAGAGAGAAGAGCAATCAGCCGAAGGGATTAAGTGAGGAGGGCAAACTCAGGCCCGCTCACAGTAGCAGGCCGGAAGAACAGGAGAAAGGGGATAAAAGCCTTGAACCTGGACAGAAGAGCAGCCAGCCCCAGGGTTACAGGTGAGGAGAGACAACCCAGGGACGCCCAGAGTAGCAGGCCAGAAGAGCAGGGGAAAGGGGATAAAAGCCAGGAAGCCAGAGAGAAGAACAATCAGCCGAAGGGATTAAGTGAGGAGAGGAAACTCAGGCCCACCCAGAGTAGCAGGCCAGAAGAGCAGGAGAAAGTGAATAAAAGCCTTGAACCAGGACAGAAGAGCAGTCAGCCCCAGGGATACAGGTGAGGAGAGACAACTCAGGGACGCCCGAAGAAGCAGGCCAGAAGAGCAGGAGAAAGGGGATTAAAAGCCAGGAAGCCAGACAGAGGAACAGTCAGCCACAGGGACCCAGGTGGGGGTGATACG
>NW_006921631.1:1056778-1057283 GCF_000298275.1 Orycteropus afer afer
GAAATGACTCGACAGCACTTAACAACAACAACAACAACATGAAAAAACTACTGAAACATCATACTCAATGATAAAATATCTAAAGCTTTCCCTCTGAGAATTAGAATGAGACAAGGATGCCTACTAACCACTTTTGTTTGACATTGTTTGAAAACCTAAGAAGTACAGTAAAGAAGAAAAAAAAAGTAAAATAATTGAAAAGGAAGAAATAATACTCTCTTTATGTGAAAATGACATGTCATGTACCTAGTCTAAAGTCACATTAAGATACCACCATACACTCACCAATGAATAAACAGTGATTTTGGAGATTTATAACAATGGAAACACTGCACTCATACACTGGGACATTGATACATAGTTGTAAATTGGTACAACTAACTAGAATTCTCATCCACCACTGATGGAACCACATCTTTGGAAACCAGCCTTCCTTTCAAGGAGTGGTTGGTGAGTTTGAACCACTACCCTTCAGGTTAGCAGTCAAATGCCTTAGGCACTATGC
>NW_006921631.1:1057639-1066081 GCF_000298275.1 Orycteropus afer afer
GTTCAAACCCACCAGCCACTCCCTGGAAGGAAGATGGGGCAATCTACTTCCGTAGTGATACTGCCCTGGAAACCCAAGGAGGGGTCGCTATGGATTGGGTCTGACTCAAGGGCACATAACAACAACAACAACAACAATATATATATATCCACATATCTGTATCTTTCTAAAACCAAAACCAAACTCACGGCTATCGAGTTGACTCCAACTCATAGAGACCCCATTGAGTTTCCGAGGCTGTAAATCTTTATGAAAGTAGATCGCGCAGTCTTCCTTCTGCAGGGCTGCTGGTGGGTTTGAACAGTTGACCTGGTGAGTAGCCAAATGCACTATGCACTGTGCCACCAGAGCTACATACATACATACATACATATGTGTGTGTGTGTGTGTGTGTGTATAGATGTATTTAATCTTCATTAAATGTATGTAAATCTATCTAACTCTAAATCAATCAATCTATCTACCTATCTATCTATCTATCTATGCTGCTATGTGCATCAATGTGGGTGAATCTCACAATGATAATATTGAGCAAAAAATGCCAGACACAAAAAATACATTTTATACATTTAATTTATTAAAGTAAAAAAAATTGCTTCCTTCAATAGTTGATCCCCCAAGCTGAACACATCCCATATTACATTTCTCGCAGAAACTATAATCCAAGCAGGAATTCTTGCCATTTATCCACCACAGAACGTTTCTGTAAAGATGAGTAGAAGCATGTGAATATAATGTGTAAAACAGAATGTGAATTAGTCTAACAAGCACCAAATACTTTCACAGATTGCCTTCTGATACTTAGCAGGATTTTAGCTGTGCTTTTGTGTGCCCAATTAAATGATTTACTAAGCATGTGGCACTGCACACAGACACCAGAAATATATAAGGCCATGCTAATTTTCACCCAGCTGCATAGTTGTTCATTCTGACCTCAATTTCATTACGCCATGGCACTGTAGTGATAGTAATAACTGTGATCCTTTGGTGAGTATTTACTATGTGACAGGCAATGTGCTAAGTGTTTTATATTCATTATCTCATTTAATCTTCATAATAACCCCATAAAATAGGTTTGACTTTCTCCTGCTACAGTAAAGGAAACCAAGGTCAACTGATTTACCCAGGAGGCCACACAACCATGATTAGAGAACTTGAGTCTCTTTGACTATTAGGCTTGTACTGTTAACCACCTTTCCAGATGATGTTCCATACTAGTGTACATACATGATGTAAAGGAATTCCAATTCCATAGTTTGAAACTCTAAATGTAAGATTTAGAGTAAATTTAGCCCTGAGCAGCTATGTTTCCCTTACACTGTATTATACTTTACCTTTATTTGATCTCTTGAGTCACCCTACATTATAGTGACAATAGAAAAACTAGAAATAACATGAGCAAAAAGACGATGCTAATCCCTTTGCTTTTTCCACCCAAGGGTTCATACCTAAGAATGGGGTCATCGTTAAGTTGTTTTAGATGACCCTGTTTAGTCTTTGGGAGCTCTGGTGGCATAGTGCCTAAGGCGTTTGACTGCTAACCAGAAGGCTGGCAGTTCAAACCCCCAGCCACTCTTTGGAAGGAAGATTGGGCAATGTACTTCTCTAAAGTTACTGCCTCAGAAACCCAAGGAGCGGTTGCTATGAGTCAAAATTGACTTGATGACAGTGAGTTTAGTCTTTAGCTCCTTCCTCCTTGCGATGAGTAAAGTACCATCAGCATTCAGACCCTGTTATCTTTTCTTGGTAAAATACTGGAAAAGAAAGAACTGTAAAATGTATGCTAAGATATTATAGAAGTCAGAGGATACTTAGATTATTTTTCTCTTTATTAATTTTTCACCTTTTTCTTGAGAATCTTTGCATCTATATTCATGAGGGATATTGGTCTGTAATTTTTTCTTACTGGTTTCTTTGCTTGGCTTTGGTATCAGGACTATGCTTGCTTCATAGAATGAATTAGGGAATATTCCTTCCTTTTCTTCTTTGAATGTTTGGTAGAATTCTCCAGTGAATCTGTTTGGGGCAGGGTTTTTGTTGTTGTTTTTAAGGAAACCTTCAATTTCTTCTTTTATTATGAGTTTTCAGATTTTCTACCTCTATTTGTGTTAGTTTATGTAGGTAGAGTATTTCTAAAAATTTGTACACTTTTTCTAGGTTTTCAAATTTGTTGAAGCAAATTTTTTTATAATACTCTCTTATGATCCTCTTTATCTCAGTTGATTCTGTTGTAAGGTCACCCATTTCATTTCTTACTTTGATTATTTGCATTTCTTCATTTTTTTTTTCCTTTGACAATTTGGCCAGTGGTTTGTCAATTTTAATGATTCCCTCAAAGAAACAACTTCTAGTCTGGTTGATTCTTTCTATTGTTTTTCTATTTTCTATTTCATTTATTTCTGATCTTTATTACTTCCTTTATTTTAGTAAATGTGGCCTTTTTTTTGCTTTTCCTTTTCTATCTGTCCAAACTGGGTTAAGTTGTTGACTTTAGAACTTTCTTCTTTGATGTGTGTATTTATTGCTGTAAAATTATGTCTGAGCACTGCTTTTGCTGTGTCCCAAAATTTTTGTATGTGTGTGGTGGTTATGTTTTTGTATCAACTTGGCTGGACCTGGTTGAGTGGTTGGGCAGCTGGTGGTAGTTATTCCCCATGATGAGACTGGCAATCAACTCCATGGAGGGATCTACCACAAGCAGCTGAGTAGCTACCTTTGGGACTGTGGTCTGCTTCCTGTATATAAGGAGAAGCCTTGGGAATGGTCTCTAGCCTATGGCACGCTTGGACCCTGAATGTAGCTATGTCATTGCTCAGCAGCCTGCTATGCTCTGCTGACCTTGGGACTTACAATGGACTTAAGTTAATGGCCTGCCATGTGGTTTGGTAACATTTTTACTTGTCAACCTTGGGGCTTCAGCCTACAGCTGTCTGAGTGAAGAAACACCTCTAGCTCCAGTGGGCTGGATGCAGGAGGCAGAGCTGGACCCAAAGGTTGAGGGGCTTTCACCCAGCCCCTAGAGCCTGGCACTTTGAACTTGGACTTAAAGCCTCCAAATTGTAAGAATAAACTTCTATTTGTTCCAGCCATCCCATTCATGGTATACTCCTGTCAGAGTGGCAACAGGTAACCAAAACAATGTGGTATTTTCCTTCTTATTTGTTTCTAAATATTTTTAATTTTATTTTTAATTTCTTCTATTACCCAATAGTTTTTAAGAAAGGTGTTACTCAGTTTCCATGTATGTAATTTTTTTCCTTGTTCTTTCTGTTACTGACTTCTACTTTTACAGCATTTATGATCAGAGAAGGTGCTTTGTTTTATTTTGATCTTTTGTAATTTATTGAGGCTTTGTTTGTGGCCTAAAATGTGATCTATTCTGGAGAATGATCCATGTCCATTCTTGGAAAAGACTTTATGTATTTTGGAACTCTGTCATTGGATGCATAACTATTTATTATTATTATGTCTTCTTGGTGAATTGACCCTATTAAAAAAAAACTCACTTTTTTTTTTAAGTCTAACAGAATTGAAAAGCAAAATAGATCGTTTTATAATAATAGGAAATTTTAACACAGTCAGTGACAGAACAACTAGAAAGCAGCTCGACAAGATACAGAAGATCTAAATAACACATTCAACCAAGTCAACCTCATAGACTTACACAGAGAACATCACACAACAGCAGCACAGTACACATTCTTCTCCAAGAATGGACATGGATCATTCTCCAGAATAGATCACATTTTAAGCCACAAATAAAGCCTCAATAAATTTCAAAACATCAAAATAATACAAAGCATAAAACTATCTATTTTTTAATCTATTTTTATTATTGTATCTTCTTGGTGAATTGACCCTATAATAATTATATAATGCCCTTCTTTGTCTCTTATAATGGATTTTGACTAAAAATCTATTTTGTCAGAGATTATTGTTGCCATTCCCACTCTCTTTTGATTGCTGTTTGCTTGATATATTTTTTTTCCATCCTTTGACTTTTAACCTATTATATTTTTGTATCTAAGGTGTGTAGGCAGCATCTTGATGGGTCATGTGTTTTTTAATTAACTCTGACAATCTCTCTCTTGACTGGTGTATTTTCACCATTTGTATTCAATGTGATTATGGATACGTATGAATTCACTGCTGCCATTTTGTTATACTTCTTTTGTAGTGTTAATGATTTCTTCCACTTCATTTTCTATGCTGAGTTCTTTTTGCATATATATTTTCTTTATGTATCCTTGCATTGTTTCTGTGTTTACTGAAACTAAAAAACTCACTCCCATTGATTCTATTCTGGCTCATAGTGATTGACCCCTCTTTGAGTTTCCAAGGTGATATCTCTACAAAAATTGATTGCCCAATCTTCCTTCTGATGAGTGGCTGGTGGGTTTGAACTGTCAGACTTCTGGTTGGTAGTCAAATGTCTTAGGCATTTTCTTCTTCTTAGTGTTGGTAAGTAGATTTACTAATTTTCTTTATGGTTACTTTAAATTTACCTTGATCTTCTTAAGTTTAAAATACTCTGTTATATCTTGATGTCACGTTGATCTCCTCTTCATATCAAAGTTCTATAACTACACCATTTATTCTTCCTTTTTGCTTTGAAGGTGTCATTGTTTACAGCTTAACATCTCTGGTTCCCTGTTATCAGTTTTTTTTTCTTTCCCCCCTGTTATCAGTTTTGCAGCTTTATTTTTGTGTGTGAAATCTTTATCTGGATTGTCAGGGTGATGCTGTTGTGTGTCTTTATCTCAGGTTATTGCCAATGTTGTTGATTCTCTGTCCAAAAGACTCCCTTTAACATTTCTTGTAAGGCAAGTCTGTTTTTTACAAATTCCCTTAATTCCTGCTTATTTGTGATTTTCCTAGTTTCACCATCATTTTTAAAAGAAAGTTTTGCTGGATATATGATTCTTGGTTGGTAATTCTTTTCTTTCAGGATTTCATATATGTCATCCCATTGCCTTGTTGCCTGCATAGTTTCTGCCAAGAAATCAGCATTTAGTCTTATCGGTGTCCTTTTGTAAGTGATACTTTATTTTTCTTGAGTTACTCTCAGAATTCTTCCTTTGTCTTTGGTTTTGGAAAGTTTGATTAGGATTTGTCTTGGTGACTTTCTTTTGGGGTCTGTCCTATATGGGGTTCATTGAGCTTCTTGGATGGAAACGTTCTCATCTTTTATGATATTTAGGAAGTTCTATGCCAATATATCTTCAAAAATTCTCTCTATACTTTCTTCTTTCTTCCCTCCCCTTCTTCTGTAATTCCTATTACACATAAGTTATCCCTCTTGAGGTGTCTCATGTAACACCTAGGCTTTTTTCTTCATTCTTTTTTTTTTTTTTTGATTGTTTCTCAAACAAATTAGTGTCAAGGAATTTGTCCTTGATTATACTGATTCTCTTCTCCCTGATTCAATTCTACTTCTATGTCCTTCCATTGAGCTATCTATTTCTGATATTTTTGTTAACTCTCAGTATTTTTAGTTGTTGTTTTTGTATGGTTTCTAACTGTCTAGCTTGTCGTTTTGTTCTTGTAATATTTTCCTGAATTTTTCTAGGATTTTGTCTGTGTTTTCCTTAATCTCTTTGAGAAGCCTAAATATAAGTCTTTAATCCCTTATCAGGTAGTTCTATTACCATTTCTTCCTCAGGAAGGTTTTCTGTCTCTTTATTTTGTCCACTTGTTTGGGCCATCTTATCCTGTTTCTTCATATTATTTGTCTCCTGTCTTTGAGGCATTAAGGTGCTAGTTTATTTATATATTTATTTATTTATTATATGTTTGTCTGTTTTGTCCTGATTTATTTTATTTTGACATATTAGGAGCTTTGTTTCTTCTCTTTTTCTTTAAATGTATTTCTTCCTTTGTATTCTTTTAATTATTGGTTTCTGGTACTAGTCTTTGTGTGACTTTGGTGATGTAAGTTGGTTGGATGTGATTTTCTCTCACTAGTACATATGGTAGATCACACACACATATAAGTCCTCTGTCATTAGGCTACATGACTTTCTTTACAGGATTGAGTGGAGATGGGAGAACATGTTCTTTCCCTGTTATTAGGTGACAAGTGTTCGGTGGTAAGGTCCCTCCATAGCCCTTGTGGGACCATGGGGTCCTACCTGGTTGGTGCTAGCTGTTAGTGTGTCCTCTGAAGGCCAGGGCAGAAAATCTCTATAGCTTCTGTGAGGGAATGCTGGCCAATGGATGGTATAGGCCCTCTGTGCGTACATGAATTGATGTCTCAGTAGGTGGTGGGACATTAAAGGGTTTCATGTGCAGTCAGCCTGCAGGAACTGTTTAGATGTGGGATGTGTGACATTGTAGCCAGGTGAGTCTTGGATGAGGGTGCTAGAATCTCCTGCTCACCATTTGGAAGAGCTGAAGATGGCACCTGTTAGGGTGTGATGGGTGTCACTGATGTGGTAATATGCCTATCTGGTCAGTCACTGTGTGTGAGTGCAGGTAGTGTTCTTGCCAGTCATTGGGGTTATGGGCATTTTGATTGCATCCTAAAGGTTGCAAATGGTAAGAGCAGGGTACATGGGTCACCAGTTGCCAGACAGGTGTCAAAGGAGCTCACATTGCTGGTTGCATTGAATGCTGCCAATTCTTTGTTTGTAATGAAAGTCTTCTTTGCCATGTCACATTGGGATGCATATAGTAGTAACCATGTTCCTCCACTACCAGGAACCACCCTCCTATTATCATGCAATGTGGAAAACTTGTTATTATGACTCTGCTTTTAGACTGTATGAATGAGATATGTTCTTTCTGGATGTAACAGCCTCCACAGCCACTCCTCGGAAGGAAGATGAGGCAATCTACTTCCATAGTGATACTGCCTCGGAAACCCAAGGAGGGGTCCTATGAGTCGGATCTGACTCGATGGCAGATAACAACAACAACATTGAAAACTGAATTTGTACTTACACAGTATCTTAGTTATCTAATGCTGCTATAACAGAAATACCACTAGTGGGTGGCTTTAACAAATAGAAGTTTATTCTCTCACAGTTTTGGAGGTTAGGAGTAAAAATACAGGGTGTCAGCTCCAGGAGAATGCTTTCTCTTTCTATCAGCTCTTGGGGAAGGTCTTTGTCTCTTAAGCTTCTGTTTCCTGTTTCCTTGGAGTTATTCCATATGGCTTGGTATCAGTCTTTCCTGTGGATCTAGTTGGTTCTATGTGCAGGGAATCTAGGTCCAAAGGATGTGTTCCACTTCCAGCTCTTTTATCTGGGTTACAGTGAGTTCTGTCTAATCTCTGCTTGATTTTGTAATCTCTGTGATATCTCAAAAGAGATTGACTCAAGATGTAACCTAGGCCTGTAGATTGTATCCTGCCTTATTAACATAACTGCCCCTACTTCTGCCTCATTAACATCATAGAGGTTAGGATTTACAATACATAAGATAATTACATCAGATCACAAAATGGAGGATAATTACATAATCATGGCCTAGTCAAGTTAACACATGTTTTGGAGGGGCACAAATCAATCTGTAACACACAGGTTGAAGAAGAATTTAAGCTCTACCATGGTGCATCAAGCAGAGTAATAAAAACCTTGAGCCTGTTACTCAAGTGTGAGAACAAACAGAACTTTATTGAAGATCAAATAAAAAATATAAATAATGAGTAAGGAAGCACGTGAAGTGAAGATTCTAACATTCTTTGTTACCCATATTGCTTTTAACAATATCTGAGATTAAAGGCCAAATAGAATTCAACACAATGACTCTTGTAAGGATTGTTTTTCCATATTTGCAGATTCTAACTGTTGTTGTTGTTGTTGTTATGTGCCATCAAGTCCGACCTGACTCATAGCGACCTCTCCTTGGGTTTCCGAGGCAGTATCACTACGGAAGTAGATTGCCTCATCTTCCTTCCAAGGAGTGGCTGGTGGGTTTGAACTGCCAGCCTTCTGGTTAGCAGTCAAGTGCCTTAGGCACTATGCTATCAGAGCTCCCAGATTCTAACTAGTCACCTCTTTATCTACAACTTCACTTCTCAATAAGAGATCTGACTTCATGAAGCTTTTCATGTCTGGCTATTTCAAATCCTAATTAAATGTGTATTTATTTAAAAAGCTCTCATAGGAACTTGATGTTCAGGTTCTTGATATTATAAAGGAAGTTAAAAAAAATTTATCTCTGTAATGCTTGGCTTCTAAGAATATTGTCATAAAAATGACTCAAAAATCCTATTTTTGGTAGTCTTTAGTCAAATATCAACTACTTTCTTTCTTTTCCATTCCTATTTGTTATTTCCAGACAGGTAAATACCTCTGAATAACTAAGAATTATATGCTTGGAAATATAAAATAAAATTATATATTTTAATAATACTTATATATCATGGCATACTTATAAATACATTAAGAAACGCTGGTAGTGAAATGGTTAAGTGCTCAGCTGCTAACCAAAAGATTG